>NW_015386638.1:1119232-1121230 GCF_001527695.2 Protobothrops mucrosquamatus | reverse complement strand
AAAAAAAGAAAGAAAGAAAAAGAAGCACCCCTAGGTGTGCTAGCTCTGCCTTTATTGTAAGGTTACATTAACATAATTTTGCAAGTCTGAAAGTGCATCTCTCCCCTGGTACTTTTACAGTCCAAGACACTAGGGACAATAGATGTTTGCAATGACCCTATTCCTTCTGCAGGCTCAGCTACCTTTTGTCTGACCATTACCTAGTCTGCAGCTCTTCCTCCTATCTCCCAAGGTCAGGGGTCTCCAAACTTTTCAGTGTGAGGACCACACTGGACATTTTGCAAACATTTGAGGGTCAGGGGGAAAAATCAATTTTACAAATGAGCAAATAAAATTTAATTGAATGAACGTGTTTTGAAAAGATTTGCCTTTTCTGAGCATAACTCTTCCAAATGCTTCCATCCTACAGTCTTTGATGAGATCCCAGACAGTGAATAGCTTCCCTCTTTTAGCCACTTTGCAACTGGCTCTGGTCAGACTTTCATTTTCAGTTGTGCAAAAGGTCCTTGCTGGGAAAGCAAACTGGGCTGCATTGATGAAAAGGTTTCTGAACACTGTGTACTCCATTCACGTTGGCCTCATAGTGCCATTTCAAATTGTAGTCCTTCAAAACGGCAACTGTTTCTTTGCATATGAGGCACAAGGCTTTGTCCCCTGCTTATACACCCCTTTCTTCATTAAACTGGCAGCACTCGACCACTTTTTTTCTCTTTCTTCCTGACATAAACCGAATATCTGCAATAAGTGAAGAGCAGTGAGTGCCATTAGTTCTTATGTCTGGGACATAAAACATAAAACCAGAGAAAAGCTATGCTGGATCAGGCCAATGCCCGACCAGTCCAGATCACTCCTCTCCCGCCCCCCCGCCCCGAAGTGACCCTCCAGCTGGTTTCCTCTTCCTCGTCCAGCTAGCCCTGCATCAGTTTGAATGGGGCTTTGTTTGCATGGGGAAGGAAATGATCCAAGGGAGCCCTTTGGATCACCTTCCACCTGGCAAAGGAAGCAAACTTCTAGCTGGCTCAAAGCCAGCACAAATTTTAAAGGGGAAGATGCTTCCCCGTCCTCATCCAGCAACCCTCCATCTGGCTCACAACCCCCCCTCTCCCATCAAAGAAATTGAGGGAATCCTACCTTCCTTTCCAAACAGTGGTGAACGCAACCCTGCTTTTTCTCTCTGTGCTGTTTGGAAAGGATTGGAGCACAGCGCAGGGGAGACCTGGCAGGCTGGTAGGAACCTCCCAGAGGGCCAGGTGTGGCCTGCAGGCTGTAGTTTGGAAACCCCTGTCCAAGGTCATAGCCCACGTGCCATTACACTCACCATGGAATTTGCCTTCTTTAAGGCTATATGCCAAAATGGGCATATAGGGATCCACTTGTGCACACTTTCCCCTATTTAGTATTTTTGAACTATGATAGACAAGAACCTCATCTCCACTAATACAGTGCTATGCTGACAAAGTAAAAACATGGATGTCTTTTTATGATTAATCTTGAAAAAGCACCATGTAAAGGTTTATATGTGCAGAACACCATGCTAATAATTTTTCCCCTTCAGTTTAAAAAAAAAAGCAGTTGACATTTTTTTAGTAGCTGTAGCACAAAATAACATTTAACTGGAGGGTAACCATTTCCCAAAACACATATGGCCTTTTATAGTTCACTTTGATTCTATACTATTTTACATCCCATAAGATCTCTGCATTATCATAGATACTGTATGAGATGGTATTTATTTACTAGCTTTTTAAATCCTCCCTCAGCATTTTGTCATGTTAATCTAGTAAGATATTTTCTTAGATCTTTAAACACTAGTTGAATGCTTAATCCAATACAGTTCTAAAATAACTTAAATGACATTTTTAAAAATAATATGAGCTGATCAGTAAGATTATTAAAAGTAGTTATCATAAATAAATATGATGCTAACCTGATTTTAGTGCAGAAATTTTCAAATAAACACAATCTGTAAAAGCTACCTGCTTAAAAATTGACCTACCC
>NW_015386638.1:1113677-1114890 GCF_001527695.2 Protobothrops mucrosquamatus | reverse complement strand
TTCTTAATCTAAAGAAAACTTTCAGGAAGTGACAGTTCAAACCAGCAAAGATGTTGCCCTCAACAAATGTTCTTTCTTGATCTCAGTGATCTCTTCCAATTTAAACTTCATCTTTAAAAAACAAATCTCTCCTTAAAGAAGAGATGTATTTCAATAATCACTGCAATAATTTGTATAGCTTTATCTATTGTTTCATGAGTTGTTTTATGAACGCATCATGTAGCTACAAGGAAAGTAGCCTCCACAACAGATGAGTGACTGAAGGTGAAAATGACTTTTTATGATTATCTAATGAGTTGATCAGAAAAATAACATTCAAATTGAGAGATATTTGTGCAACTGCTTAAGACCCAGTCGAGTGCCTTGTCTGGAAAGCTTTGTCAGCGCTCCATCTATTGGCTTCCAGGGAGCTACTGTTGCAATGTCTTCTGAGAACATCTGCACATTACCTGCAGCTGTAATACCAGCTCTTTATTATATCTTTATCATGAATATATGGTTGCTGCTAAAATGTAGCTGTAAGCTGTTCTAATCATAGCTCCAACTCCACAGCATAGTATTTTATCCATTTTAAAGGACAAATGTAATGAACAGAACAAATTGTTTAAGAGCCAGTTCTAATGTGCACCTTAGAGCATGAACTTGTAAGTTGAGGGAAGCAGTCTTAGGTGATAACTTTGGTGTAAAATGATTCATTTTACCATGCAATTTTTTACCATGCTAACCAATTCTCATCATAGGGGCAGATGAAGAACATAAGAGTATATTGTTGTTATTGTTGTTACCATAACAATTATTATTTTAACAATAGCAGTCCGCAATGAAGTTCTCCGATTTTCAACTTTTCTGAGACCCACAGATTAGATACTTTTAATATTGTTCCAAACATGGCTGTACAAACTACTGATCCCCCTCTGAACTATTGCTTAAGCTACTGTATTTACCTCAGATGCTCTTGTTAGCTGCCATAATAATGGGGACTAATATTTCTACCAAGAAAGAAGAATGTGACTTTCTGTTCTTCAAGTCGGAGAAGAAATATGGTTTCATGCTTAATTTGTATAAAGCCTGATATATAATGCATTATCTCATTCAAAAGTAAATAGAGGATATACACATTGATGAAAGATTAAATCCTGGAAATTCTAAACAATTGACAGGAAGCATAGTCTGGCAAATTGATTGTGCTAGTGTCTGTGAGAAGAAATGGAAA
>NW_015386638.1:1099316-1112724 GCF_001527695.2 Protobothrops mucrosquamatus | reverse complement strand
TGGCGTAGTTTGATTATGTTTTAGTGGGGGTTTTGCATGGGGTATTTTTAGAGCAGGCCTGTTATTTAATTTGATTTTAGAACAGAAATTTGTGTATATTTATCGTGGTTTTTATTATCGCCTGTTCACCGCCCTGAGTCCCGTAAGGGAGATAGGGCGGTATATAAATTCAATAAATAATAAATAATAATAATAATAAGACATACAGACAAGAATGACCTCTAGCAAGTTCGGCATGCTAAGATTTTTCATCAATATACCTGTCTTTGTGCGTGTGTGTATGTGTGTGTGTGTGTTTGTGTGTGTGTGTGTGTGTGTGAGAGAGAGAGAGAGAGAGAGAGAGAGAGAGAGAGAGAGAGAGAGAGAGAGAGAGAGAGAGAGAGAGAGAGAGAGAGAGAGAGAGAGAGAGAGAGAGAGAGAGAGAATACTATTCTCAATAACAGAAATGTAGTAAGAAAATATACAGCACATGCAACTCTGCTCAAGGATAAAGAGATAGTTGAAGAACAATTATTTTCTTCATAGGGAGAAAAACCTTCATCCGGGTCCAGCCCAAGCTGGGCATAAGCAAAATGGAGACTACTTTAGAAAAAAGATTGTAGTTTATTGAAGAGGAGAGCCAGACAGAAAGATGGCTCTGGGAAAGCTGACCACATGTAGTAGGGAGTGGTAGGTTTTTATACCTTCTTGAGCTTTTGTTTGGAGTTGTTCCTGTGGCATGAACTTTGACCTGAATCTGAGTGTACCTTTCTGGTATTCTGATAGTGGTGGGTTAATCCTATTATGTCCCAAAGGTCATATCCTGCTTCCCTGGGGCTGTGGCTGATGACTGTTGGATTTTTGGTGTGTGGGATTGTTGATTTTAGGGATCTTTGTCTTTCTAATGCAAGCTTACTGGCTCCAATCGTTCTGACAAGATTATCATATCTGCATTTCTGCAGACCTGGTTTCTGTTTGGGGCAGAGAGACTTGGGGGGGGGGTTGCCTTTAAGATCCTTTGGGGAAATATATTCTGCTTTTTTAATATTTCCCAAAATATTTCTTTCTCTGGATTCTTCCCACAATCCCCCTTTTGTGCCATAAGAGTGTGGATGACAGACATTTACTTGCACAAGATTACAATTTGATCTGGTCAGGGAGACTTGATAAGCTTTTAAAATGTTAATGCAAAAAAAAGGGAAGACACTAATAGAGGCAGCAGAAAAAGATCCCTGTAGTGCAGCAGTTCTCAACCTATGGGTCGCGACCCCATTTGGGGTCGATCGACCATTTCACGGGGGTCGCCAAGCAAGGCTGTCCGCCATTTTTTTACCCTTTTCCGGCGGGTGCCTTACCTCCCTTGAGCTGGGCCAGCTGGTGGTTGGCCTGCTCTGTCTCTGCCGCTTGCCAGCTATGCCTCGGCTGGCGCAGGTGGCGGAACCTCGCATGCGTGGCACTCCCGGGCAGGGAAAGTCCTCGACTTACGACCGGTTGGGTAGTCCTCGACTTACGACCGGTTTAGTCCTCGACTTACGACCGGTTTAGTCCTCGACTTACGACCGGTTTAGTCCTCGACTTACGACCGGTTGGGGTCACGGCATTAAAAAGGTTGAGAACCACTGCTGTAGTGGCTCCCAAAAGGGAGCTTTTCGATCATGAAGGTCTAAAAGTCAGGGCAAAAGTTCTGTTAGGTGGGGGGGGGAATTATAGTGTCCAATATTCTGTGCCAATTATTTTAGATGTTTGATGCCACTTCGAGCTTCCAGTCAGGTTTGCACATTTCTCCAAAATTCTTCACAGCCATAACCTCAGTACATAACTACTGACTGTCCATTTTCAAGGGCTGCTTTCTGAGCCTGCCTTAGGTCTTAGTTCAGTGCATCCAGGTTTGTGATGTTCAATTGAGGTTAGCCAGTGTGCAACCCAAGCTATTAAATTGCACACAGTGAGCCCTAGGACTCCCATTCTAAGTCCACCAGTGCAACATATTCAGGGTTTGGGTTTTAGAGATCTCTTTCCTGCTACCTCCTCAGTGAGAGCATATGAATTGCAAATCACCTGAGGGGGGCTGATTCCCTCCCCCTTGGAATTTGCAGGAAGTTGTGCATACAAAGCTTCAGTGCTATAGGGCAAGAACCAGCCTAAGGAGCTTTACTGAAGGTAGGTGAAGGGGGTAGCCTTAGTGTGATTCTAAATGGTGTGTGCACATGTGTGCATGTAGCTACTTCTACAAAACAGGCAATACAAGCATCCTGGACAAATTTTCCCTCCCACCAGACAGAAATCCAAGGTGTTCAATACTTGCTGTGCCAACCATTCCCAAATGCCATCCCTCCATGAATACATTCAAATGGCTTATTACAATACAAATGAGGCAAGAAAGAAAACCTTACAATGAGTTTCTGTCCTCCCCCCCATAGTCTTTCCAGTTTTCTTCTGAGGTTTCATGTGAGGGCCAATGGCTCCAGGATCCTTCCTTCCTCTGCAGCTTTCACAGACATATGGGGGGTGGTAGGACTTGGGAATATCTGTTCAACTCTGGTTGCATGGTGGGTTTCTAGTGGATGGCTGGATTCAAACCCAATTCTCTGGCTCAAATGGATGGAAGCAGCGTCTGGGTCAGTGTGCTTTGCTTGCAAAGGTTGTGGGGGTTATCTGTGCAGGGCTGAAAGACACGAGAACAAGATCCCCTCTGCCCTTTCTGGGTGGACTCTCCCAGGAGAGGCATTGCTGGTCAGACTTAGGCATGGAAAACAGCGGATAAAAAAAATGGAGAATTGGAAAGGGGGAAATAGCTTGCAGGCAGAGTTTGAAAGACATTAATACTGCAGTTGTTAAAGAAACAGATAAGACCGGTCACAACAAAATGGGGACACCACAGATGAGGACAAGAGAGAGGCTGGATTCTGGTAACAGAACAAAAAAATGAAAGGTCTCACTTCTGAAACTGAACATTTGCAACATGTTAAAGAGGACTTAAGGACTTGCAACTTGAAAATGCTGGGCAGCTTGAGAATGCTGAAAGCTCCAAATAATTTTATAAGCCTAGAATTTTTGTGTGTACAATTTGTGAGGGCATGGAGAATCTACCTTTAACATTTGTTTTAAAATAGACCACATTATTTAGAGATTGAAAAATGCTTATATGTTCCAGGATTAGTTCCATAGTAGTTTCACTGATTAATGATAGGATAAGAAAAGAAACTAATAAGGAGGTTATTTCCCTGCACAAGCAAACCTGAGCTCATGAGGATCTTATAACTAGACACACCTCATGTTTCAGGAAAAGGATAGACAGATAAAACCCACTTACAACACATACAGAAAAGGAAGAACGAAACTTTTCCTGTAGATGAACTTAAAACATTCCCTCCTGACAATTTTGGGGTGTTCTTACAAGTACTGAGAGAGAAAGGAAAAAAAAGAACACATTTCTCTTCACCCTGTTTTCTGGCCAGACAAACAGATTGAGGGTATTTTCCTTTTGGTGGCTTATTTTAAGCAGAATTTTAAATTTCTTGTCTCTGGAGATTAGAGATACCCAACAGTTAACATTTACCTCGAGGACACACAAAGACTTTGACACACTTACAAACACAAAGACAAGGAAAAGGGAACAGAAAAGGAAACAGAACTCTTAGTTTTACACATCCTGGTCATTCCCGCCATAAATCTCCGTTAACTCAAATTAGAGAAGGCACAAATCTTAAACATATCACGTGGTTGCATAGAAAGAGAGAGGGGGGAGGGAGAGGGGAGAGAGGGGGGAATCACTATTCCTATATTTTATTTCCCTTTCCCTTTTAAGTACCTTTATTTAGCCAAATTGGTTTCCCAGCAAAGCCCTGAGCAAAGACCACTCTTTACATAATTGGCGTGCACGCTTCTTTTTCATTCCTGCCTAGATGGGTAACTTTTTTTTAGATCCCAGGCTTTTAGCAGTCTCCCTAAAGGAGACATCAGCAGAACCTTAGAATCAGAGCTTCCCATATTTTCAAGCAATACTCTGACCCATTTACCCGCAGTGAGTCTTTTTTTCTGCTCTCCTGCGTCCCCAGAGTGACTCTTTTCTAGAGTCCCCTGTTCTGGCAAGGCAATTTTTCAGCCCTTGCCCCTTGGCAAGATGACTTTTGAAGCCACCCTAGCCCCTTGGCAAGGCAACTTTTGAAGTCGCCCAAGCCCCTTGTCCCAGTTTCAGACCACAAAGGGGTCTGGGAGGACTCTGACTTCCTTTTCACAGAGTATGAGAGTCCCTCCTAGAAGAGTGGAACTTTGACCAGTGGTTTCAGCCAGTTGCCCAGGTTTGACTCTCTCACTCATTCATTCCATTCCATTTTCACACAGCCTCTCCCTTTGCCCTAACAAAAGGTCCTGCACTCTGGCCAAACCCCCATGCTTTCCAGAGTATGTTGCTTGAACAAATGTTTTGGTGGTTAGGAAAGACCAGAGGAAGCAAGATCTAACTGTGATTAGGAAAAGGGTCTTCTCTCACACACAGACATACACACATTTCCTTCACTCCCCTGGGCTTTAAAGTTAAAATTTAGAGGTACTCACCTTCTTTCCAAAGCAGCCCTTGAGCTCAAACTCAAAACTCCCTTTACTACCCTTGCTCCAAATGGGCAGGGCTTCGGAAACCCATCCACAGACACAAGTGGTCTGCTGCCAGTCTCAGTCCACTAGAGAGGTTAGCTTAGAGTCCCATCCTGGGTGCCAAATTGTTGAAAGAAAAATCTTCATCAGGGTCCAGCCCAAACTGGGAATAAGCAAAATAGAGACTGCTTTATAAAAAAAGGTTGTAGTTTATTGAAGAGGAGAGCCAGACAGAAAGATGGATCTGGGAAAGCTGGCCACATGTAGTAGGGAGTGGTGGGTTTTTATACCTTCTTGAGTTTTTGTTTGAAGTTGTTCCTGTGGCATGAACTTTGACCTGAGTCTGAGTGGGCCTTTCTGGTATTCTGATTGTGATGGGTTAATCCTATTATGTCCCAAAGGTCATATCCTGCTTCCCTGGGGCTGGGGCTGGGGCTGACTGTTGGAGTTTTGGTGTGAGGGATTGTTGATTCTAGGGATCTTTATCTTTCTAATCCAAGCTTCCTGGCTCCAATCCTTCTGACAAGATTATCACATTTGCATTTCTGCAGACTTGGTTTCTGTTTGGGCAGAGAGACTTGGCGGGGGGGGGTTGGTTTCTGCCTTTAAGATTCTTTGGGGAAATATATTCTGCCTTTTTAATATTTCCCAAAATATTTCTTTCTCTGGATTCTTCCCACAGGGGAAAAGAAAAAAAAATATAAATTTAAATTCCTAGATGGTCTTGACTGATTGGTTGGTTTTATGTCAACACTGACCCTACAGTAACCCCCTCTTGCTGATCAAAAGGATTAAAGACTCCCGGTCATGTGCCTTGGCTGGAAAGCTTTGTCAGTGCTCCATCTATTGGCTTCCAAGGAGCTACTATTGCAATCTCTTCTGAGGACATCTGCACATTACCTGCAGCTTCCACTGACCTTCATTTAGAGTCAAAGATGTTTGGGCTGATAATTTACATTTTTTCTCAAACTGGCACTCTTAAGGGTGTAGGATTACTGCTCCCATAATTCCTAGCTAACTGAGCATCAAGGAGCTTGTAGACCACTCTGTTGCTGGATTAGAAAAAACTGATTTAGAAAGATTATCAACTGTTACGTATTCTCTTCGTAGCATTTGAGGGGGAGGGAGGAAATCTGGGAAGAATGTGGTATTATTAGTTGAATAGCAATGCTGTTGAATGAAAACTGTGTTAAGGAAAACATTGTTATAGAGAAGGGCTTTTCAACCTTTTCACCCATTGTACCACTTTTCAACCTTTTCACCCATTGTACCAGTCGCCTAGCAAGGTGTCAAAAACTTGATGACCAAAAAAAAAGGGAAAAAAGTGATAAAGTACAGGTAGTCCTCAACTTACAACAGTTCACTTAATGACTGTTCGAAGTTACAATGGCACTGAAAAAGTACCCCCCAAGTCACAGCCGAGCAAGACACCTGCCTGCCCACCCGGCAGCGCTCTTCCTCCTGTCCGAGGTTTCCATTGTTGTGAGCATTTCTGTTGAGGATTGGCAGCGGGGGTGAGGGGTGTTTGGTTTTTATTCCCCCCGTGTGCTGGGTGGTTGCAGCAGGTTTTGGTCACTTCATATGACCCTGGGACACTGTGACTGTCATAAATATGAATCAGTTGCCAAGCATCTGAATATATATCACAAGACCCTGGAGAGGCTGCAACATTCCAGCTGATTGGCGCTTCTTTGGGCTCAGCAGAAGTGCCAGGATCAGTGCTGCTTTCCAGCTGATTGGTGCTTCTTCAGGGCTCAGCAGAAGCACCAGGATCAGCACCGAGCTACAGCTGGAGCCTGGCGCTGATCCTGGCACTTCCACTAGCCCTGGCAGTCCCGAAGAAGCGCCAATCAGCTGGAAAGCGGCACTGATCCTGGTGCTTCCGCTGAGCCCTGACAGCCCTGCAGCTCCAGCCATCTCTCGCTCAGGCTTGTGCGGTGCTGCCACAGGTTCAGCTCATTCCCCTTCCCCGCTACCACTTTTCTAGGATGGTCGCGTATCACCTGCCAGGTGCCAATGTACCACAGGTGGTACCCGTACCACTGGTTGAAAAGCCCTGTTATAGAAGAGTATGGAGGGATCATTATTTTGGTGCCTATGACATCCTGATGTCAACTGATCAAGCCACCTTTCCTTGGTTGCTTCATGAATCCAACGATGCAGCTTTCTAAAGAGCAGAATAGATGCTGGATGTATAAATGGTCCTCAGGTTATTGATTCAATATGAGACAACCTTTGGTCAAACATACTATCCCAATTGTAAAATGAGATTGAAAAACCAAATTATAAAGTACTCTAAATACTAATCATTATCATTACCAAAATAGAGACCTGCAGCTACCCAGTACTGCAGTGATGCAGCCGCACCCCACATGAACAGATTTCCGACTCAGACCTTCAGGGTCAGGAACTGGATCTGCTCTTTGGCCCGTACAGTGGAAAGAGAATTACAAAGAGGAAGGAATTTTTTTTTCTCCACTATCCTTTCTAAAGTATGCTCAAATTGAGATGAAAAACAGAAGACGGATCCCTAGAGAATAAAAGGGGGGTTGTTTTTTCCCCTTTTCTTTGTAATGTAATACCTTTTGTGATGAGACATTAATAAGGGCGCATACACACATATATTTTATGCTCTTAATGCCAGAACCTAATGTCAGAATGTTATGCCCAGTTCTGAGCTATAAAAAGGAGGGTTAGAAAAAGTTATTTGCTTGCTTTTCCATTTTCCCTTTTTTCCTTTGATTTTCAGGGTACATTCTCAACTTTCAACTTCCTACATTTCCTCCACTGCTTTCAGGGCTCAAAAGCTACTGCTACAGATCTATGAAAAAGAGTTACTACGGTATTTCTACTAGGAGATGCAGCTGCCATCTTCACACTGGTTGGAACTTCCTGGATGAAACATCCCTTGAGACCTTGTGAACTTTTCCTTGGGTTTTTTTAAGAAAAGGAAATGTGAATGTAGTGAGTAAATGAATGTTTCCAAAGATGAAAGTTATTATATTTATACACACACATACATATGTACATACACATACACACATAAATGTGTGTCTCAATATGTCTCACTTTCATTCTTGAAATGTTAGGTGATAAATACATAACTTACATATTTCTTCCATTTTTAAAATTCAGAACAGTTTACAACAGTTATAAAAACAGTATTGCACGATTAAAAACAATTAAAAGTCCATTATTAGATGGCATTAGTAACTGATAAGCTAAACATAAAACTTGTCAAGTAAACTCCCTGTAGTGATTCAATGGGCAATTGTGGTTACTAATGATGGATCAGCTACAAGACTCTTCCCCACAGGCCTTATGATGTACTTTCCTCTCATCCTGGAGAATAGAAGAAAGCAAATTGCTTGAAAAAAATCTCTCCCCCCCTCCACAGCATTATTCTTGTCATGCCTCTGAAATGAGGCCAGCAAAAGGGTAGCTGTTTGTTAACTGTTTTGCTATTGCTTCTGCTGATTCCAGGATACCAAAGGAGGAGGAAGGGGAATCTTCTAATATCTGCCTCCCTACTCCCTAATATTGTTGTAATTCTCAGGAAGAAAAATGTTGATTGCTACGGAGGTCTTTCCAGAAACTAAAGGAGAAATTACTAAGGGAATAGAAAGCCCCATGGGCAGATCAGAGTGTGCAGTCCTGTGTTTGAGTCAACTGGAGCCCTGCACGTCCTTGGCCTCACTTCGATTCACCAATGAGACACTGAGGGTTCATAGGTAGTCCTTGCTTAATGATGGTAACTGGGAGCAGAATTTCCATCACTAAGTGACATGATTGTAAAGCACATCATGTGATCACGCCAGTCAGCGACTGTCATAGTGGGCTCAGATTCAAAGTCAGGAGAGGAAACTGACAAAAAGCAGCCAGCTTCAGAATTGCCAACAGACAATGAGCAGTCAATTCCAGAGTCACCAGATGGATTGCTATCTGTGAGGCAGAGGACATTGAGCTTGCCAGCAACCAACAGACATGGCTGCCACTACTCTCCAAGATGGTGCAGAATTATTGCCCTCTCCTAATGAAGAGCTTGGCAGGGTACAGAGCAAAGGCATTCTGCAAGACTGCTCACAAGGAAGTAGTCTCACCTCACTAAATGAGCAACAGTGGGTCTGCTTCTATTAAAATGGAACAGTAAGTTCAAGTTCTCTGTTGACGACAGCCATCCTTTAACTCCTATTCCATGAGCCTTGAGTCTTGAATCTCATGGCCCTGACTTTGAAAACGGACTGGCTGACAAACCTTTTACAAGTTCTGGCTCTCAGATTTCGACTGACTACTTCTCTGCTCACTACTTTAAATTTTGGAACTTGTAAACCAAATGGCTGGACTTTGGGTGGGACTTGTATGTGTGTGCAAACACATACACTACTGCAACTGTATGTGTTTGCAAACCTGGATGTCAACGCTGCAAATACTGTATATTCTTGCTTTTACAATATGCAGAACTGTCTGGTATTTTTATAGTTAAATCAGGCAACAGTGAAAGGGGAGGAGAATAAGGAAAGCCCGGGGAAAAAGAAACCAGAAGTGAATCACATCTTCTAAGTTAATTGGAAGATGTGAACACTGACCCCAAAATAGGGGAGGGAAAAATGCCTGGAATGTATGTGCAACGGAAAAGAATCTCAGATCTAAGCATTCCACCATGCCGTACTGACATCTCTGTAACTTTAATAAATGTTTTTAGGATAAAAAAAATGCCTGAAAGTCCTTTTAAGTGTTTCGTTAATCAGACACATGACACTAGATTAATAAAGTAAGCAAGCAACCTCTTCAGTTATTTGTATGTGCTTGGCCTGGGACAAGACAGTGATGGCGGTTCCAGGAGTCCCCAGTTACTAGCTTTTTGTAAAAAAAATATTATTTTAAAATAATGACAAAAAAAGAGGAAGAACAAAGCTCAAAGATAATTACGATAAAAATACATATACTGTTAAAAAAACAAAAAACACATAGAAAGTGTTTTAAAAAACAAAAAAAGAACGAAGGAAAAAATAGTATATCATTTTAATTCTAATGAGTTACACTTTTATATATACCAAATGCAATTATTATTCAGATATATTTCTAATACATTTATATAGCTTTCTCTTTTTTAAGCTACTGTATTTTATATGAAGGAATCCCATATTTCATTATATTTGTCTTCATCTATTGGCAATTGACACATAGGTGGCAATTGCAATCAGGTCTTCAAACCATTGAAAGAGGCCATATATTTATCAGTTACTATCCTTAAACAAAACACTATGGGGTTGGTGAGAACCTCACCTGACTGCAACGTCTTACTTCCTGTCAGCTTCCCCACTGACTTTGCTTGTGGGGAACCCAAGATGGAAAGTCACAAAATGCTTACTCAATTTATAGCAGTTGTTGCAGAAATGAATATAATAGTTTTCTTTTCCTGGGTTCGAGAATAGATGAAAGTGGATAGTGTGATATAAAATGAAGAAGCCATTCTAGGGAGGAAGATAATACTAAACTTAATACAAAATCATGAAAGATAAGGATATTTCAATGGCAACAAAGAGCAGAATAATTAAAATGATTTTTCGCACTCTACTAGAAGCATGGAGCACAAAACTGAAAAAAATAAGTAAAGCAATGATTCCATATCACATCCAGTATGGTGTATATTTATTAAAAAGAGACATTGAAGAACTGCCATAGAAAGAATATCCCTCGGATTTTTTTTTAATTTGGGGACTGTTATTAACATAAAATATACTGAAAGAAGACCAAACAGTTCTGGATCAAATAAAAATGGGAGTACTCCCCTGAGGCAATGAGCAGCCAGGAGGCTGTGATGCAAGCAGACAATGGACTAAATAAAAAAACTAGATGCAAGCAGACAATGGACTAGATAAAAAAAAATATGTTCTGACTATAGGAAGTAGACAGGAGAGACAGGCGCTCAAGTAGACAGGCTGGGTTAGCAAGATTATTGCAATGTTCTAGGAAGTGCTACAAGTTATTGCCGAGGATGGCTCTAGACAGCAGTCATTTGTCCATGCAGTCACAGCAGGAGTCTACCTTGACTCCTTAGGATCTAACATATGAGTGAGTCCTTCTTAGTGTGGTGCCCAGAACTGGACAAACACTCAAGACGGGGCCTGGTCAAAACAGAGGAAAATAAAAGAATTGTGTTCCATTATTTAGTAACTAACTTATCAGACGATAAAGTCTAAACTGCATTTGACCTTTTTTTCCCATCCAGATCACACTGGTGATCATACTCAGACTCCTATCAAATACTGTTTTTTTCACAAACACTATTTCTGATCCTTCATCACCATCCCTCTACATTTGAGTTACTTTCATATTCCATAGATCTTTCTCTAATCAATCAAAATGTTTTAAATGTCTGTTTAAACACTATTTTGTATCATCTGAAGATTTGATATGAAATAATCTAAGATTAATGTTTTTTTAAAAAAAATTGAATTCTTTTGCACCTATTCTGGTCCTAGGTTATTCTATGTAACACCTCACTCTGGATGGTATTAACAATTGTAAGAGTACTGTTTTCAAGTCAGCTATAGATACACTTAAAGGGGCGCAATGACTCAGCAGTTAAAAATGCTGTGTCAGCCCTGCCTCAGCCTGCACATCTAAATAAAAATTATCCTTGCCTCCATTTGTTGCAAAAGGTACAGTTTTATTAGAAGTCAAGTAAAGCAAAGCCAGAACTGAAATTCATGTACCAAATCCCCAAGTGTAACTTTCCCCCTCTTAGGCATTTCCCACTGCTGCCCCCCCCTCCATCGTCCAATCAATTTCAAAGAATATGTTTTTGAAATGGTCACTCCGGGTGTAGGCTGGTTTGCAGCAGCATTCTTCTCCCAGGGGAATGACCTTGAAACACTGTCTTGGAGAGATACACTTCCATTACTTCCACTTTCCCCCTAAGAATTCACCCTCCCCCCCAGGGTCCATGGTAGCGAGCAATAGCAGGAGCACAGGCGTGAGGTGGCAGTTCTGACACACTGAGCTTATCAGCTGGAAAGCCGACAGCCCAGATTTGAGACCTGAGTGCTACGCAACAGGATGAGCTCCTGTCCTGCCCACCTGGCAGTTCAAAAGCATGCAAATGTGAGTAGATAAATAGCTACCACTTTGGTGGGAAGGTAACAGCATTCCATGCTCCTGTGATGTCTCCTTTGAATGATTCCCCAGATACCTCCTCAGATGTCAGCTCAGGGGAGAATGAGCCAATTCCTGGCAGTCTGGAACCGAGTTGATTGATGGCTCTGAACGGCCAGCTGGAAGGGATTTGGCTGAGGCTCCAGCTGGGGAAAGCTTGCAGTGGCAGATGGCTAGCAAAGAGGAGGAGGAACTGCCTTCTGCACCTGATCCAAGATCACGTAGGGCAGAGAAAAGGCAGGAGCAGAGAAGGTCAGCCTGACTACTCAAGAAGAGAGGGCCCTGCCTGTCTTGATGGGCTGCACCGGATGCTGGCAATTTATCACAGGAGAAAAATGGAAGCATTGCTGGGAACAATGTGTTTGTTTTCTAGCTGTGTGTTTGGTCATCGTGATTCCTGCTTCACTCTGGATTGACACCGTGTTTGGAATTGGAGACTCAAAACTTTTCTTGCCCCATGAGCTCTCTTGTGTGTGGATTTACATTTTGCCTGGTGGAATTAGGTTTAGGCAAAATTATTTTGTTCGAGCAACTTTTAAGTGCCTTGTGGACTATTGGACCATTGCTCTGTGGACTAATCTTGGTTTGTTCGTGGCTGGATTTGATTGGGACAGTTCTGGGTTCTCAGTGAAGGGAATTGCTGGGGAATATTAATAAACTCACTAGACCACAGTTACGAGTGTGTGTGAGAGTGAGCAGGGCAGTACAGCACTTTGGCACCTAGTCATGCTGTCCACATGACTTTGGAAATGTTTTCAGACAATGCTGTCTCTCTCAGCTAAGAAAAGGAGATGAGCACCGCTCCCCTAGAGTCAGACACAACTGGATAGGGGAAACCTTTACCTTTACTCTTTATATACATGGTTATAATATCCAGCCACGACTGAAGAAATAGTGTGGGATGACAGGATTAGGTACGATCTTTGTTTCAACAGTGCTGCTAGGAATATTCTAACTCTGCTATAGCAGTGTAACTGTAATTTAGTGGCAGGTAGCTTCATAGCACATTAATAGCACACCGGCATGAGTTTCTTTGAAAATCTGAATTAAACTTCTCTCAAAAATTTACTAAACTATGAAATGTCTAAATTGTAATACTCTAGGAATGTTAATGTTAATGTTAATGATATTTCAGATTTCAACATGTTAGCCATTCACCTGTATTTTATTACTTATATTTGTGGAGGGTTTTTATTATACAGGTAGTCCTCGACTTACGACCACAATTGAGCCCAAAATTCTTTTGTTAAGTAAGATATTTGTTAAGTGAGTTTTGCCCCATTTTATGACTTTTCTTGCCATAGTTGTTAAGTGAATCACTACAGTTGATAAGTTAGTTACACAGTTGTTAAGTGAATCTGGCTTCCCCATTGACTTTGATTGTCAGAAGGTCACAAAAGGTGATCACATGATCTGGGGACACAGCAATGGTCATAAATATGAATCAGTTGCCAAGCACCTGAAGTTTAATCACATGATCATGGGGACACTGCAAATGTCATAAATGTGAAAACTGCTCATAAATCGCATTGTTCAATGCTGTCATAACTTTGAACAGTCACTAAATGAACTGTTGTAAGTGTTCCAATATCTCAGGGGCTGCCACAAAGAAGAGGGAGTCAAGCTATTTTCCAAGGCACCTGAAGGCAGGACAAGAAGCAACGGATGGAAACTGATC
>NW_015386638.1:1074301-1099251 GCF_001527695.2 Protobothrops mucrosquamatus | reverse complement strand
GGTGTGAATTTTAAAGAAAGATGACAGATCTCTCTGCTAATAGCTACTTGATCGGAGCTCCAGTGTTTCCTTTTAATAAAAAGAATCTAGAATTAAAGTGTGTCTCAGCAGATGGCAGTATCTGGCTAAACCTGAACTAACCTGATCTGAGATGAGAAGCTAAACAAGATCAGCTTTGGTTAGTATTTGCATGGGAGACCCTGTAGTCTAACCAGATACCTGGGAAAAAATATATAACCTGGGATAACTTACTTGAAAGATCACCGGTTAGAAAATCAGGAAGGAGACAACAGCAAATCACTTCTATACTATTGCCAAGAAAACTATAAATGTGTCCACCCGGTCACCAGGAACTGAGCTGAAAGCCTCTACACATTTTAGCATAAAAGCATAGAGATGCCTGTGGTACAGGCTCATTCCCTAAAAAGAGGAAATGCATCAATAGCAACAAAAGTCACAAAATGTAATTGACAAAAGACAAAAAGCTATACGTATAGAACATTAGAAAAAATATTGCAATTTTAAAATAATCTCTCTTATACTAGAAGGAATCTGTGATCAGTGCTTGTGCTGTCTGCTATCCAGATGTGAACTGCTACTAAGCAACCTTAGGGCCTACGTACTTCTTTCTCTGATAGAACAGGACTTCATATGAGGATGCTTCAAAACAGAAGGCAGACATGTATAGAGATGTGGCCATATTAAGCAACCATGGTTCATATTATTGCTGCTATTTAAGAGTCTCACTACCATCCTCAATACTCTGAATTTCGAGGTGGAGGAATGAAACCCCATGAATATAAAACAACTGTTCTCCATTGTTCCCCTCACTGTTTCATCATGAATTCGGTGAGATTCCAGCCCAAAGAGGAATAAATGCATTTAGCTTATTGGTGTTATAACAAAGCTCCTTGGTGATGATGCAATGTCAGAAAAAAGCTTTTTCAGTTATTGATTGATTGATTACTTGTCTAATATATATAGTCACCTAACTCACCAAAAACAACTCTAGGCAGCATATAGCAAAACTAAAAGCAATGAATAAATACATAAAACCACTGTGCCACTAGTTATGGAAGCTACTTGAGTGCTGCTAGTACTCGCTTTGCTTTGGTAGTGCAAATATGAATGCAGAGGGCAGATAGGAAAAAATACTCCTTTAAAAAAAAATCCTCAGTTCTCATGCATGATATTAATGTCTTTAGCCATCTAAAATTGTATCATGACGCTTCCATCTGATGAATGAAATCTAGAACTGTTTCCATAAATCACCACAGGTTTGGGGAATCACTTATATCTGCATTGTGGTGATAATGAAATCCAGCATTTGAGTCTCTGTTATTGTAATTCACTGATGAGGGAATCACAGCAAGCCACAGAAAGAGGGGAATAACTCATTATTTCAGCTGATCTATCTCTATTGACAGGTTTGGATAGTTTGTTTATTTCTGTTCTATGTGTTTGTTGCTGTTGCATTTATTTATTTATCTGAGGAAAAGACATGATCAATCATTCTTTCTCCCTGAGGGAATGTTGCAGGAGCAGCCAGACATGTTAGGGTTATGCTCAGAACAGAAGCCATTTAGCGTTCAGTGACAAGGTAACTGCCTGAAAGATACTCTGTGGTGGAAAAGGGGTGAGCCCGCTCTCATTTGTGGAGTCATCTGGAATATAGTAGAAGAAATTTGACTGTAAAACTACTGGTGGCCAAGGCTGATATTCTCATGGCAATACAGGAAAAGAGTCCATAATGGAATGTTATTCTTTTCTAAATGTTGCGGAGTTCACAATCCAAATGGCCTGTGGCTTAATGAAGCTCTTGCCAATAGACTTTATATTAACATATATGAAGAGAGCAATCTCGTTTTTCTCTCCATGCACATGTACACATAATCCGAACTAGGCTGTGTTGTCTCTCTGTGTCAGAGGGTATATGCATAATATGGGTATATGCATAATTATGTATTTATTTATTTTTGTCATATTTATTTAGCGTACTGTGAAATTTCATTTTAATGAAATTTCATTTTATTTTAATGAAATTTCATTTTAATGTATGCCAATTAGTGTACATTCAAAGTGACAATAAAGTTATTATTCTATTCTTCTATTCTAAAAGGACATAACTTGCCATGCAACAATCTGTGGCACATGGGCAGAAATGATTTGGAAGGTACCACAGGAAGTGGCTGCTAGACTGATTATCAACATCAGGCAGAACTCTAGCATGAGCAATAGCTCTCTCTAGCCATTTGCCTATTTCTGGCCTAGCTAGCTACAGTGAAAGGTTTTGAGAAATCTATAAACTCTCTCTCACACACACAAGCAATTTGAAAAACAAATACAATTTCCAAAATAAAATTTACTTATCTTGACCTGCTGAACTTTGAGAAACAGACTATATGGCCAGAGCTGGAATAAATTTGTTTATTTATAATATGTTGCTATTTTTATTTATTTACTGGACCTGCTGTTCTGATGAATTAGATGTCATATAACTATTGTTCCACATAATTTGGACTGTAACAGAAGTAAAGGGCCAATATATAGTATCTGGAGGATATAACATTGAAAAGCTATTTTTGGGTAGGACAGAGTTTATTAATAAAACTCTATCATATCTATAGCTGAAATCATCTCTTTGGGTACTGAGGTTAAATATATTAGAATTGATTCAAAGACTATATTAAGGGAAAAAATCATGAAGACTGATCTATCAACAGCTATTGGCACTGATATAGAAAAAAACAATCACACCTAAGAAGTCATGCCTTCCTTGATTGATTAGCTGGCCAATGCTGAAAATAAGAATCTGGACTGAATATATATGACCTGTTTATTTCAGAATGAATACTTACTTCAGTTTGCTAATGATTTTCTCTCATCAACATTCCAATGATCAGGAATATAACATCAGTTTAGTATGTAGACAGATTATTGCTATACTGTTTCTTACACTTCCAATTTTTCACAAAATACATTCAGTGAAAAATGCAGCAGCATGTTGGATTGAACATATGGAGGTGACACTATTCCAGCTGAGCTATTTAAAATCTTAAAAGACAATGCAGTAAAAGTGCTACACTCAATTTGCCAGCAAATTTGGAAAACTCAACAGTGGCCACAGGATTGGAAAAGGTCAGTTTACATTCCAATTCCAAAGAAAGGCAATGCCAAAGAATGTTCAAACTATCGCACCATTGCACTCATTTCACATGCAAGTAAAGTTACACTTAAAATCCTACAAGTTAGACTTCAGCAGTATGTGGATTGAGAACTTCCAGAAGTACAGGTAGGATTTCAAAGAGGCAGAGGAACTAGAGATCAAATTGCCAACATACACTGGATCATGGAGAAAGCTAGGGAGTTCCAGAAAAACATCTACTTCTGCTTCATTGACTATGCTAAAGCCTTTGATTGTGTGGATCACAAAAAATTGTGGCAAGTTCTTAAAGAGATGGGAGTACCAGACCATCTTATTTATCTCTTGAGAAACCTATATGCTGGTCAAGAAGCAACAGTGAGAACTGGACACGGAACCACTGATTAGTTCAAAATTGGGAAAGAGTCCGGCAAGGCTGTATTCTGTTGCCCTGCCTATTTAACTTATCTGCAGAGCACATCATGAGAAAGGCAGGGCTAGATGAATCAAACGTTGGAATTAAGATTGCCGGGAGAAATATCAACAACCTAAGATATGCAGATGATACCACTCTAATGGCAGAAAGTGAAGAGGAACTAAAGAGCCTCTTGATGCAGGTGAAGAAGGAGAGTGCAAAAGTTGGCTTAAAACTCAACATTAAGAAAACCAAGATCATGGCATCCGGCCCTCTCAATTCCTGGCAAATAGATGGGGAAGAAATGCAGGTAGCGACAGATTTTATCTTCCTGGGCTCCAAGATTACCACAGATGGGGACTGCAGCCAAGAAATTAAAAGACACTTGCTCCTGGGGAGGAAAGCTATGGCAAATCTAGACAGCATAGTAAAAAGCAGAGACATCACCCTGCCAACAAAAGTACGTATAGTCAAGGCCATGTTTTCCCAGTTGCAATGTATGGCTGTGAAATTTGAACCATAAGAAAGGCTGAGCACCAAAGAATTGAGGCCTTTGAACTATGGTGCTGGAGAAGACTCCTGCAAGTCCCCTGGACTGCAAGGCAATCAAACCGGTCAGTCCTAGAGGAGATCAACCCTGACTGCTCTTTAGAAGGCCAGATCCTGAAGTTGAAACTCAAATACTTTGGCCACCTAATGAGAAGGAATGACTCACTGGAGAAGAGCTTAATGCTGGGAAAGATTGAGGGCAATAGAAGAAGGGGATGACAGAGAATGAGGTGGCTGGATGGAGTCACTGAAGCAGTAGGTGTGAGCTTAAATGGACTCCAGAAGATGGTAGAGAACAGGAAGGCCTGAAGGAACGTTGTCCATGGGGTCGCGATGGGTCGGATACGACTTCGCAACTAACGACAACAACAACATAAGATCAGCTTGCTGGTTTTAACATACATCTTCATATCTGAAGAATCACCCTATACCTAGTTGACCAAAGAACCTTCAGACTTTGTGGGTTATCATTCCCACAATTTGCTTTTGATTAGACTGAAGAGAGTTGTCCAAATAATCTGGAGAGCACAACTACCTTGTCTAGCTTTCACATTCCCTAGAAACTGTGGCAACCAAAGTAGGTTTGGAACTGCCAGGAACTAAAGGATATGTTTTTTATTGTTCATTTATATCTACTACTACAAATATATGTACATATTCATCACACTGTTCCTCTTTGTAGTAAGCAATATTGTTGAAAGCACAGAAAAGGGATAAATACATCGTTAGATGCAAAATTAAAAGCCTGAGATACAAAAATGAAAAGAAACAAAGCTTAATTTAGTTTACACTAACACCATCCACTGAACTTGCTCATACCTTTCTATTCCAAGAAATTCTTATTTCCACTTCACCCATATAGTTTCATACATTGTCTTTTGTTCTTAAACTTTTCAACTTTCTTTGAAAATTTCACCAATTTCATCCAATATTTTTCTTAGTCTCTACTCATTCCTCGTATATTGTTTTATGATTCAACCTTCATTCATTCTTTATAGGACCAAATCACTTAAATGTGCTACTTTTGAACTAGTTATTCATTTTCACGTTCAATCTACATTCATTCAACATTCATTCATGATACAATTTCTTACTGTTTTACTATACATATTTCTTAAGTACTCAATTCCCACAATATTTAGCTTATACTTTGAAATTTTCTTGGTCTCTTGAACTCTCTTCCATATTTTTTAAGAAAAGGACTTATAGAATAACAAGAGTTGGAAGGGATCTTGGAGATCTCCTAGCTAGACCATCCCTCTGCTCAAGCAGGAGACCCTATACCATTTCAGACAATGGCTGTCCAATCTCTTCTTAAAAATGTCCAATGATGGAGCACCCACAGCTTCTGAAGGAAAGCCATTTCACTGACTGTTCTGTCAAGAAATTTCTCTTTAGTTCTAGGTTGGTTTTCTTCCTGATCAGTTTCCATCCATTGCTTCTTGTCCTGCCTTCAGGTGCTTTGGCGAATAGGTTGACCCGCCTCTTTTTTGTGGCAGCCCTTTACATATTGGAAGACTGCTATAATGTCACCCCTCGTCTTTCTCTTCATTAGACTATACGTACCAAACTCCTGCAACCGTTCTTCATATGTTTGTCCCTAATCATCATTGTTGCTTTTCTCTGTATTCTTTCTAGAGTTTCTACATCTTTTTTATATCATGGCGATCAAATCTGGATGTAATATTCCAATTGTCTTACACATTATAAAGTTGTACTAATTCAATATATTTTCATATAAAACTTTGCATAATCACAGTTTCCTTAAATCAATATACAGGTGGTTCTCAATTTATGACCAGAATTAAGCCCAGAATTACAGTCAAAAGGCATGCTGGTTGTTAAAAGCAGTTATTACATGACCATACCCGATTTTACAACCTTTTTTGTGATGGTGGTTGTTATGTAAATGTGGCAGTCATTATACAAACTCATTGTTCACAATGAATGTTTTTTGCCGGAAAAAGGAAGCAACCACACGTTTCCAATTTTAAAAAAATGTAAAGTGAGGTCACCTGACCAAGGGATGCTGCAAACAGCCATAAGGACCAGCTGGTTGCCAAGCACCCAAAAGGTGATCGTATGTCTAGGGAGGAGAACGGCAGTCAGAATTTTGGATACAGGTTATAAGTCAAGGACTATTTCTATAATAAACTGTACTGTATCAATGAGGACTTACTTAAGAATATCCCTTACTCAGCATAAAGCAGCACTGAACTTCCCAAAATTTGTTCATTTCCACCTATACTTCTAATCAAAATTCTTTTCATACACTTTCCTAAATACACTTAACAAGTTAATCCCCATGTAGTTGCTGTTTCTTATTGTATTTTATTGCTCTGCATAAGACTGCTTTTCCTGAAAAGTGTGATGGGTATGTATATATGGTTAAGGCTCTAAAATTCCTTGAAATGACAACCTTGAGATATTTGATTTCATTCTTAATTTGGACAACTAGATGGCAACTTGTACACAGCCTGTTATTTTAATTCCAACAAACAGCCTGGAAATTAAGGCTTTTCTGCTCTTTCCTGTCTCTTACTGCTTGAATTGCAGGTAGTCCTTGACTTACAATACTTCATTTACTGACTGTACAAAGTTACAACGGCACTGAAAAATGTGACTTATGACCTTTTGTGTTTCAGAGTTATGATCTTTGCAGCATCCCCATGATCACGGGATCAGAATTCAGGCACTTGACAACTGCTTCATATTTATGACCACTGCTGTGCCCCAAGGTCATGTGATCACCTTTTGTGACCTTCTGAGAAGCAAAATCAAATTGGGAAGGCAGATTCCCTTAACAACCGTGTTACTAACTTATCAAGTTGCAGCGATTCACTTAACAACTGTGGCAAGAAAGGACGTAAAATGGGGCAAAACTCACTTAACAAATGTCTCACTTAACAGAAATTTTGGGCTCAATTGTGATCGTACATTGAGGACTATCTGTATATTGATTCAAGATGACAGTATATTTGATTGCTTAATGGTTTCATTCGTTATGTATATTTTTAATTGGGTTCACCATGTGTGTTTTACTTATTTTCTCTCCATATATATCTTGTAAAAATCTTGGTAGCCCTTTTATAAACTTAGGTGCATAGAACCGAATGCAGTATACTCTTGAGTGGGGCTGACCAAGGCAGAGTAGAGTGGGATAATTGCTTCCCACTATCTGGACTCCGTGCTCCTTTTGATGCCCTTCAAGATGTCACTGACCTTCTCTGCAGCTGCATGATACTGTTGGGACACGTTGAGCTTGTGATCCATTATTACACCCAAGTCCTTGAAATTAAAAATATATGTGTAGACATGCTATGTACAGGTCATAGCTCCTGTCTGAACAACTGCTTTTATTATTAATTTAATTTGTATATACAATTTATAACCCACATTTTTCATATTAAAAATCATGTATGGATACAAGTTCACCTATGCATATACAAGATTAACTGGAAGTTTCGTTTCCGGACAGGATTGAAGTTTTTATATTTCACTTTTCAATGTTTGTCCTATGGTTTCTACATGTTGGCTCTAATGCTGCTTTTATTATAATTAGCTCTTTTACTTGTATGTTTTATCGAGTGTTACTTTTTCATAGATCTTATTGTTTCTTCCTCACATCCCCCCTCCCCCCATCAAACCTAGGAGTTCTGATAGTCAAAGCTTACAATACAATAATATCTTGGTTTTTTAAAAAACAAAAAGCTCAATAAATTGGGCAAGAGAGGGGGGGTTGAAGAGAAAGATATCCTAATTGTTTATAGAAAAATAGCCAAGAAATTTTCTTGCATTAATTACACAGGCTATTGTAAGTGGGATGCACCTGAAATTTAGAGTAGAATAAGAGTGTGATCATGAAATGTACTTCAGCAGATTAACAATACTTTCACTTCAATAGAGAGAAGCTACAGAACATTCAATACACCAAATGGATACCTGTTCTGCAGCAGAGGGTAGCCTACTTCAGGCATTGTCTCTGCTGGGCAGTTGGCACTAGGTTTTCATCCACCCTCTGAATTTACCTGGAAAGAAGTGGGACCACTGGAAGACTCACAATGCTGGTCCTCAAATAGTCCGGCTCCTTTCATAAATTTACCAGAAGAATTGTGGATTAAAAACGCTATATAAATAAAATCAATCATTGAAAAAAGTCAATAGAGTAAAGAATACCATTAGCTTAGATGGACGTATAAAATTTCTGTGTGCATTAATCTGGATTTTTAAAAGAATCTAAAAGGCATTTTTTTTGTATTTTCCAGTTAGTGATATTGATTATTCTTGGAATCAAGTATCTTTTTTTTTCTATAAGTCATCATTACATTTGGAATTATTACAGCTTCTATTTGTGAGATTCTATCCATAGTTTAACTATCCTTGTAGATTTTATACTTTCATTTTACAGCAACTTTGAAATTGCTGCGACAGGGAATAGTTTAACCCACAAAATAGTACTGTCAATGTTAAGGCCCCAACCACTATAGACATTCAATAAAGAACAAAAAAGAAACACACACTGGAAAAGATCTGACATATCCAAAAGTGTCCACTTGCCACCTTCTCTCCTGGTTAACTGAGAGAATCTTAAGAGGCAGCATTCCTTGAAGGCTTGTGTGCTTAAAAGCGGACTTTGTGCCGAGAAGTATGGAACAAGTGGGGTACCTTTCTGGGCTGCAGGTTTTTTTCTCTTTGAAGAAAGGATTTTCAAAAAATATGAAGGCACAGATGGAAGGAGGAAAAAAAGAATGGAAGGCCTGCCTCAGATGATGTTTTTTGCAAGGTAGAAGCTGCATATCCTCTACTCTCCCAAAGCATCAGATAGTTGCCCAAGGGTTTGTCTTGCCAAAAACTTACTCTCAATGAATTAATCCTTTCACTCAAGGGCTGATTTAGTAAAATTATCTCCCTTTGTTCAATTTTCTCGATTGAGAAAGCCTTGCAAATAAACCAGTTCAGCTTGCCTGACATGCTGATTTACACAAGGACAACAGAGGAAGAAAGCACTCCTATATCTTTAATTTTGGTTTTCACCAATTCACTTACCTGCCCTTCAAAATTTTAGAAGTGGAAAATAAGGTCAACCTTGGTCACAAACAAATAGAACACAGTCCTAAAGGGTGGTATAAGACAGGCATGCTAGTTGTTATTTCCCATCTTTTCTGCAGACATTCAAGGAGTTTATATGGATCTCTCTGTCTCCATTTTATCACCATAGCAACCCTATAAGGCAGCTCAGGCTCATAAAGAGTAACTGGTCCAGAGTCACTCAGTAGGTTTCTATGGCTGAGCATGGATTTGAATCTGGATCTCTGCTTTAACTACACCATGTATCACCTTACACACAGTAAGGCATAAGATGACTCAGTTTTTCCTTCTTACAATATTTTAAAATTATTTTGCTGCCATTGGCCAGCAATGCAGAATCACCAATTATTCAGGGACACTTTATCTCAATTCCTTGCTCTCAGAAAGAAGTAATGCGAGCAAGAATCCTTGAAGAGTCCCTGTACTTGGTCAAATAGTTATTTGCCACCAACTGTATCAAAACAGAATGGCATCAGCAGAGATTCTCCAGGGCCATCTTAGGCTTAGTTTCTTATTCTCCAGAGCAGCAAATATCACAGGAAAACCAAAAGCAACTGCACTGGAAAAGAGGGGCCCAGGGGTTTGGGGGGAAGGGGAGGGCTGGTTGGAAGACACCATAACTGATAGTAGCAAGATCTATTGTCTGAGCCAGATGACTCAGCAAGGTTTCATTTTTTCATTTTTTTCATTTTATTAAATTTATACCCCGCCCTTCTCCCGGAGGACTCAGGGCGGCTTACAGCCAGTTTAAAAACAATAGTACAATACCATACAAAATTTAAAAATGATTAAAAATAAATATTTGAATTGGCCGCTTCTACTAAAATTTTGTTAAAACCAATTAAAATACCCCTAGGCCAGGTTTATAGTAAGGCCAGTGATAAGGTCCTGAACGTGCCATAAGAAAAAGATGCCAAATGATAAGAGAATGAGTATATGCCTAAGGCAAAAATATATATTGCACACTACCTATGTAAATTGTTCCATTCATGCTTTTAGAAGGCATTGGTTCCATTGTTTTCAGTTCAATAACTGAGCAAGGAACTAACCAAAATGGGACTGAATTGTAAACATAATATTTATATAATAAGAAGTATGCCTCATTAAGGAAATAACAGGAATACTCTCTGCAAAACCAAGATGCATAATGCAGAAATAAAATCCCCTCTCTTTTCTCTTTGAAATAAGCATTTATGCATTACCACCGAACTACAAGAGAATGCATACCTTGTATATAGCTGCATCAAATCTACCTGTGAGTTCTTTTTCCATTCCTTGCAACAGTCATAAAACTTGTCTTTTCTTCCCTCTTCTCCATGACCACAAGCCCTACCCCTCAATCCCAGTTTGGCACCGCCCTGTGGCTGTCTTCACTAAAGCACTCTGTCCTCCCACTAAGCCAGGCAGCACCTCCTCCAGCTGGCGAGCAGCAAAGGGCAAAGGGCAAATGCCAGCTGCCATTCAGTCTCCTCCTCAGTCTTCTTTGGATGCAAAGGCAAAAAGAAACCAAACAAAAGCAGCAGCCTCTGTGCAGGGGAAGCAGTAAAGCCATCCCGCAGAGCAATCTGGGAGCTGTGGCAAGGGGACATAATGCCTTGGCTGCAGAAGAGAGGGGAAATCCCGAGGGCCACAAGTCAGTAGAATAGGAAATTGCTACAGTTAAAGAAATGTTACAAAACTGTCTTCACAACAGTTCCTCTGGGCAAGACCTGAGTCAGCTCAGTGCAGATTCCCAAGACTCTTCGCATGCGGGGGGGGGGGGGGACGGGCTCTCAGTTTGGCACACTGACTATTTGTAAAAGAGGACGTAACACTGAGTTTCCGTATTCCAAGCATTTTTGTTTGTTCACGCTTCAAGGGAGTAGATGGCATTTCCCAGGCAATGGATTCCTCCTACCACAGTTCGGATTCTCCAAAGAGAATATGCTTTATTTAAACAATGTGAAATTATGACAATTAAATCTCATGAGATTTCAATGACCTCACATAAAAGAACTTGCATGAATCCATCTCAAAGATGGCCAAAATTTCACAAGATTGCCAAGTTCAGAACTGAACTGGGAGCTTCAGGATGCAAAATATATATAATCGGAAAAGACATCATCACTAAAAATTACAGTAATTTTCAAAAATTCTTCTAAAATTTAAGGCTAGGGCAGATCAGTGATCAGAGATAGCCCAATGGCAAACCAATGCAAAATGTAGATTAGGTATAAAGCAAGGACCCCAGAACCCAGACATATTTTCCACAATGCATTTTCACATTGAATGTGGAATGGGGGCTGTATTCTACAAATTAAAATACTAATAGTAAAAAAAATGGTACTTTAAGTAATCAAAATCCAGGAAATGCTAATTTAACCAATTTTGGGGAAATCAAGTGTCTGGTCTTTTGAGTATCTTTTCCACAAGTTAAATCAAGCGGAAATCCTGTAGGGAAGAAACAGCAAGTGGTCTTGTAATTAAAGATGATATCATAAAGTATAGGCATTAAAGTGGCACAACTAAAGTTGCAAGCAATTTTAATTCTACAATTTACTCATTTTCTCAGAAAGCCTTTGCACCCAAAAGATCATAATTTTAAAGCAGCTGAATGTGTGCATATGTGCCATCTTCCATCAAGAATTTAAATTAGAAAAGTAATGTCTAAAAAAAGAGGTACTGTCAGTTTTATTATTTGCAACAATTAACACCACACAGCCCATTATTCAGCTGCAGAAGCGAAACTTTAAATCTCCAACATCCTCATTGAAGAGGTTACTGGTTTGCCCTGACATCATTCCTAATTTGGGTAGGTAGAGAAATTTCTATTTCTTATGACCCGTTCTTCCCAAATTATGGAAAATAGACACAATTTCACAACCAGAAACTATTTATTATTAATAAAATATATCATCAATAGGACAACAACAAGAATGAGCAAAGCAATGTCAAGAATAATTACAAGGACAGCCGAAATTTTACTATATATTAAATTCTTACAGAAAAGGTGATGTTAACTCATTTAAAGACTGAGGTGAAGTATCTGAAAGAAATTATTCACACAATGCATCAGCCTCAATGAAGCATCTCCATAAAAACAGCCACATCCTTTGTAAGCCTTGCATGGCTGCTTCAAACTTGTGTTTGTTTGGTTAACATAGGTATACTTGCATAACCACTTCATTGGTGATCTGTACTGGAAAAGTTAGAAGAACTAGAACAACACTGAGAAAAAAATAACCATTTAGTTTAATGATCATTGATTTGAATTTTGCAAAGAGAGGAACAGATAAGCAGTTAAGACCTTTTATAAGAATTTTGAAATTGTACAGGTAGTCCTCGACTTATAACAGTTCATTTAGTGACCAAAGTTACAACGGCACTGAAAAAAGTAACTTATGACCATTTTTCATGTGATCATATTTTATAAACGTCTGACAAGCAAAGTCAATGGGAAAGCCAGATTCACTTAACGACCGTGTTACTAATTTAACAGCTGCAGTGATTCACTTAAGAACTGTGGCAAGAAATGTTGTGAAATGGAGCAAAACACACTTAATGCATGTCTCGCTTAGCAACAGAAATTTTGGGCTGAATTGTGATTGTAAGACAGGACTACCTGTAGTGAGAAAATCTAGGGCTCTGATTGTTGTGAAAACCAGATACGTTTGATTGTGTAAGGAGGGCTATTTTATTGTAATGGAAACCTGCAGTTTTAGAGGCAGCAATAGCAATGGAAATAGCCACAATCTCTCGTTAGGATCGCCTTGCCCAGTTAATTTTTACAATTTTGTTTGCCTTAATCAACTGCACAGGGCAGAATCCCACCTTTAGTCACTTTCATTGTTAATTCTAAACAGCCCTTCTTTTCAGGGAGGAAATGGCAGGAATCTTTGTTTAGGGGCAGAAATAGTTCCTTTGGGTCTGGTAGGCTTATGCAAAGTAGGCAACTGAACCTGATACCTCTCGTGTTTGCAAGGTCAGGGGAAAGTGTCCTAGAAATAAACTCTCACCTTGGTTTAGAGCAGGGGTAGGCAACCTTGGCTCTTTTAGGACTCGTGGACTTCAACTCCCACAATTCCTGAGCCAGCCATGCCTGGTTTAGAGCATGGTCCTGGCAGAAATGTTTGTGCACACATTCACAAACAGGTATAGCTTTTAAAACCTGAAGAAAAGACATAGCTGCTTTAATGCTCTAAAAAGAGTATTAGCTTTGCAAAGCAGCTGCTCTGAATGTTTGGTACCCTTATTTGCCTGATTAATGAAGCTGAACAGAGACATCAACTTTCTTCAAATCAAAATAGTTTTTGAAACTGTGGTTTGCAGTGCAGTGGGGCCTATCAAACGTGCTCTCAATCAAGATCCTTAAGATCTTATGTGCATAATATTCTCCAACTATATTGATACCTTTCTGTAAAACTCCAGTCAGGTGAACAAGGAATCAGGAGTATTTTATAGAAACACTATTCCTAGGAGTCTTCTCAGATTGTTGTTAATATAGAGATTAGCTTATTTCAACAAAATCATCACTCCATGGTCAGGTTTAGAGGAAATGAGCTAATAAATCATAAGGTGTGCATCTGGAGCACCCTTTTTTTGTTTTTACCAAAGCTAATCTGATGCCCTTCAAATGTATATGTGGGGATGAGTGGAACAATATTTCACATCTAGAAAAACACCCACTGGGAAAGCCTAATGAGCAGGACAGCAAGGAATCTGAAATTGTCAAACAGGATCAAGGGACATTTGTACATACCAGACGATACCGAATGATAAAAGTTTACTTCTTTGCTCTTCTTTCAATTTCAGCACAGATATTTTTTTGTAAGTGCAAAAATCAGCCATCGACAGAAACATAGAAATAAATCATATTTACATACCAATCAAAAGACAATAAAAAGCTAAGAAGGAAACAAAAAGACTAGAGCAAACGCCAACCTCATTTGCACTGATGTTATCTAGTTGGGTAATGAAACATCTGCAAGCAAAGAATGAAGTCAGAGAGCACCGAGGACCCTATAACTTTTTTTAAAAAAGCAGCAAAAGTAAGGGGATATAGGAATTGGCTGTTTGCATTTTGAAAAATATTGTGCACTTTACCTTTGGTCTGGAGCCACCAACACTAATTTTCTAGAATTGCTGCTTTCAATGTCTGCTTTGCTTCCCTTCATTTTCCCAGGATTACATCTGAAATCACAGGAATAATCACTACGCTAATTGGCACGCACATGCACACTGTGAACTGATGGGGTCAGGGATGCCAATATCGCAACCTGCAGGCTGCCAGCAAATACGGCATTGAACTGAAAGCCAAGTTGTATAAGCCCTTAAGCAAAGCTGTATGTTTTCTGGATAAGTGCCGGGGAACGCAGTAGGCAGAACCTATTTATTTCCTCTTGACTCCTCTCCGAGTCAAGGGTTCTGTTTTAGGGAACCTGTGAGAGGACACCTGCCCTGTCAAACAAAACACTACTGTGCTTGGCTCACCTTCACTAAATATTTGTTTTTAAGCCCAAAGAAGAAGAATACACAGGTGCCAGCTGCTGGGGAGAGAAAGCATTGCTTTGCATTCAAATGTCACGATAAGCTCTTCCAATGGGGATGTGTCATCTTGCCCATACCATTATTTCTACAGGACCTACTTTTGTTTTCTCCTGCTAAGAGTACTACAGATACATGTTGTGCTTTACAGTAGAGTAAATTCGCAGCGCTCTTGGCAGTTCATAGCAAACAGGAAATAATTATTTCCAGCTCTGAATATTGCAGGTCTTTTGTGAGCCACTAATAGCCATGCTGCTTTTTTGACGTGACGCTCACTTGGCACCATTTCCGTAGTATAAAAAGGATTGTTTTAACTGTCTTGTGAAAACAGTAGGGGGAACTGTGCATCTAAAGAAAAAGAAGTTGGGGCTGGAAGATGCAATTTCATGGCAAGGATCTCTTTACTACAGAACTGATTTGTGATGTTTTATGCAGAATTACAAAATAGAATTAAAATATTATGCTCTGCAGGTTGAGGCAAGGCATTTTTTTTCCTATGCTTACCACTCTCCTGGTTTGAATCAACATGACTCAAACTCTATTTTTTTCCCTCTTTTGCTATAGTTAACAGATTTCATATTATACATACATTTCCTCACGTTGGGTGATGAGAAAGGTATGGATAGATATTTTAGTTACTTATTGGCTCAAAATTGCTGGAACCAACATTAAAATTACTCATTCTGGCTTGAATTATTTTGCATCACCTTTTAAAGTTGTCTTTTTGAAAAGGAGTGGAATATGCATTGTAAAGTAGCATGGTTTTAAAGACAAGATGAGAATAAATGAATATCCATGTATGAAGTTCCTTTTAAAAAAAAAAAAAAGGCAAGGAAAGAACAATGAGTCTGGACTCTATGAGATTTTCATTCTTTAGATCTAGTTTACTTTTAACCAAAAGGGAAAAAAGCAAGAAGTTTCTGTAAGTCTCAAAAAGCAACTTATTCTCTTATTTACACCACAAAGTGCAAAAAGCTGTTTAAATCAGGACTAGAAAAAGAAAAGTTTAGTTCATATACAGCCAGCCAGCATCTTCTTTTTTGTGGCCCCCAGAAAAAGTGGGGTCTATTTTTTTATATATTTTATTTGCATTTTTAGAAAGGAATTACCGTAAGTGGGGGGGGGACTGAAAATGTCCCACAAGTTGGAGCCTATGCCTTTGACCAGAAGTAGAAAGCCTCATGTGGCTCTCGAGCTGAATTGCCCACTCCTGCCAGGGCTAATTTAAGTATTTTGGGAGTGCAGTGTAATGCATTGGAAAGCCACATCCTTTTCCCTGTCCTAATTTATGGTACAGGTGGATTCCTGCAAAACTGAACAGATATATTAGAAGAAACATATTATATAAAAATATAAATACCATTTTTATTAGGAATTGAAATTCTTTATACAGAAAAACTGTATACGTGTTTGAAATGCTATTTTTCCTTGCTGTCCTTTATACTTTCCCAAAATTGTTCCAGCAGCTGCCTGCACCAGCTACACAACGAAAACTACAATCTCATCAGCATGAGAATATTCCTACCTCTAGAAGTACTATCTCAGTGTCCATTTTTTTCTATACTCTGCTTCCTGTCCTTTCATCAGTTATCCATCTATGATGGTGTTTCTCAAACTCGGCATCTTAAAGTTGCCAGGTTTGAGAAACACCATCATAGATGGATAACTGATTAATGGACAGGAAGCAGGCATGGATTTCAACTCCATCAATGCTTGCTGGTGTTGGAAGAAAAGTCTTCATCATGGTTCATCCAAGCTGGGAATAAACATGGCAACTGCTTTGGGAAGAAGGTTGTAGTTTATTGGAGAGGAGAACCAGACAGGAAGATGGTCCTGGCAGCAAGAGAAGTGGAAAAAAAGGGCTGAGCACATGTATGAAGTAGGTTTTTATACCCTCTGAAGCCTTTCGTTTGGAGTTATTTCCTGTTCCTGTTTTGAGGCTATTTCCTGTGTCATGTATTCTGACCTGAGTTTGGGTGTGCCCTTTGGCCTTTGTGAGTTAATCCTACCATGTCCCGTCCCAGGTGGGGTATGGTCCCAGGTGGGGTATGCAGTCCCAGGTGGGGTATGCAGATTTTAGGTCTTCGTCTTCCTAATCTCCTAGCTCCAACTTTCCTGATGGTTTACATCTGCATTTGTACAGAGCTGGTTTCTGCTTGGGGGAGGCAGACTTGGGGCTATTAAGAAAACTGGGCATGCTTTTCTGTCTCTTTAAGATCCTTGGAGGGAATATATTTTTCTGCCCTTTTAATATTTCCTTCTTTGGGGGACTGACTTCCCACACTGGGAAATTCTTGAAGTTGTTGTCCACCTCAAAGTCATCAAGTCTGAGAAACACTAATCTATGAGAAAACCCGTTTCCTTAACCCACTACTAGTAAGTTTCTCCAAGATTGTCAAAAGCTCTTCCAAAGATATAGTATCAACTGGATCATCATCTGGGTTAGCTCACTCTGCAATAATTTCAAACTGGCAGGCAAGCAGATCCTTGGCCTCTCCTCATGGTCCCTCCTCAGTCCTAACAGGTAGGTGGGGTGACTGTGACCTGAGCAGTCTTGTGATGGCAGCACCACTGGGCATTGGCTGGGCTGATGGCTGGAAGAATGAAAGTGGCTGTAATAAAGGAGGATAGAACAAAAGGCGGCCATTGCTGAGGAGTGACTAATTCATCTCCAAGTAAAATAAAACCTTTAGCAAGAGTCATATTAGAAGTGCACTGACCAAATCTATACTGGCTAGCATTGATATGGATGCAACTTTCTGGCAATGCCTACCAGCCTTTTCTTGTTTAGCAAAACTTTCCCAAACACTCTTTTCCTTATTTCAATCTATCTCACTATGACCCAGAGTGCAGAATCCTCTTTGCTTCCCATCGTAAATGCTTTTGGCCATTCTGAATGAAAAGAACCCTTTTATTTTGATATTCTGGATTAACTAAATAATCAGTACCATTTCCGGCTTGGATCTCTGCTACAAAGTTTTTCTTTAAATTCTTTTTCAGTGGCAATATAGTTTTCTCCAGAACTCACAAATGTTTGTTTCTTTTCTCTGCCCATGCTTTGCATGCATGCGCGCACACACGCACACACGCGCACACACACACACACACACACACCTCTCTATGTCTCAACTCATATAAATACTTTTTCTGTTTCCCCCCCACTTCTCCCTCACTTACATACACATTAGAGTTGGCTACCAGAACCCAGCTGCAAATTTCTGGGGGCAACCCAGATCTGATGGCTCCAGTCTCCATGTCACAACCAATATAAACAATTCAGAGGGATTCTCCTTGCTCTGAGCTGTGGCAGGCCCTAGTCAAGCAAAGGGCAATATACCTTGGTGTCCCTCCTTAATGACTGGCTGCCAGATCAGCGTGCTTTCCTCTCTCAGTCTCCAGCAGCACAGCCCTGTGTATTCAGTGAAAACAGAAGTTTGCAGTTGCTAGCTCAGTCAGGAAAGGAAGAAGTATAACTTAAGAGTCAGCAGATGGTTGCAAGCAGAGTACTGCAGAGATAGGCAGGGTACAGAGAGGGCGGGTGAATGTGTTGAAAGACACTGCCCCCCCTCTTTTTTTTCTGGCGCCTAATACAAGTGCAAGCACAGCAATCCACTTTCACAGCCCTAATTCCTGGATGTAATAAATAAAGAACAATCCATAGTTCTATTTAGAAGGGAAACACTAGGCCAAGTGGATGTAATGTGTTATTAAATGTTTAGAACATAAACCAGTTATGCATATCTCGACTTTCTACAATCAGATGGATTGCAACTTTGATTTTCCCCAATCAGGATAAATGTCACGCTAGTTCAGAAATTATGGGAATTAATCTCCAAAATTTAGGACAGCCAGCATAAGAGGTCACAGGAGCCTCTTAATGCAACATTTCCAACTCTTGTGCCCTCCATATATATTGACAAGATCATAGCATGAAGGTTAAGGGTGAAACTCAGTTTAGTTGGAAGCCAAAAGATTAAGCAACACCTTTTTAAAGCATTACTATGCAATTATTACATCCTATCTCTAATTTAGGATCTTTTAAAAACCAGCAAATTGGAGGAAGATTTTCAATTTTCAACATTTAAATTACCATATTAGTTCATTTCCTTCCATGGCTGTGAAGAGTGCATAATCACTGTTCTTCCAATGCAAAATTAAAGCTTATACAGATAAGAGGGGCATTCTCTTTTGCTCTGATTTAACTGCTCTAGGAGCAAAGGATTTCTTGACATCATTTGAAAGACTGCTTCTAGAAGACAATTATCTGTAGCTGGGGCTTCCAGACACCTCTGAATGCAGGAGAGCATGGGATGCTTGGTAGAGTTCAAGTCAATCAACAGAAGTGCAGTGAGAGGGACACAAGGTTTGCTATCCACAGCAAACTGCTCTAATCATCATCTAGCAATAAAAAGCCAGGTAAAGAAATACTAGAATCAAAAGTCAAACATTCAAACTGGATCAAAAAGAAAATCAAGCCAATTGGAAGCTCATGGGTCAAAAAGACAAGGTAAAGAAAGACTGAGTGTGATGCAAAATATAGAAAATAGCATAGCTGAGACAAAGGTCATCACTTCACACCCAGATGAAAATGAAACCTGATCTGAAGTTGAGGTTCATGTAATCGTCTTCCAAATCCAGTGCTCTTTAGCTGTGTGGGGACAATTCCCAGAATTCCCAACTAGCATGAAATCTGCATATTATAGATCCTCGCAAAGCTGTAATCCAAGATATTTCATATCATCTTCTGGCCTCCAAATCAGTGCTCTCCTTTGGTGCTCTGCAATGTGATCATGATTGCCTAGCTTGGTCTTACTGAAGAGGCAGATGTGATCAAGTCATTTACACATCCTCAAATGCTGGGAATATTGAAGTAGAAATAGGGCTTCAATTGTGTAAATTAAGGAATTGCAATATTGTGGATTGGACAAAGAGGTTTTGTGCATTCCTGGTCTGACTTTATTATAAATGTTTCCTTTGCTACCAGCAGGTGACTGTAGACATACTATTCTTTTACTTTAATCTTCCAATTTTCAATAAGGATGCAAGATGACATTTATTTAATATAGCAATTTTCCTTAATCAGCCCCCCCCTACTGATCTATTAAGACTATCAATTCAATCATCCTACAACTAGCAGGAACACAACATATTAGAAAATGGTATCTTTCAGGCTTTTTGCCAGGAATGCCACCAGTTGATGCATTTAGAACACCTGAAACCAGAGTACAAAACTCATTCTTAATAAAGTAGGGATTGCAATGTGTCAATCCAAATTGGCTTGCATATATTGCAGGCACTTTCTGCCCGGCTTGCCTAAAAAATGTTAAATCTTCTCACCCGTTTCTCCTCCAGCTATTGCAGCTCTTCCTCGTTTAAAAAAAGAGCCCTACCCTCATATCTACTTTGATCTTGCTGCTTCCTCTGCCAAACAAAACTACTCTTCTGTAAATATACCCTAAATATAGGGGAACTCTGGAGCGTGCAAAGCAGCCCTTCGAAATGTCAAAACCCGTCCTTGCTAGGCTAACTCCTTCCACGTGGACAGCTGAAGCAGCAGAGGCAGAGCAGGAGGGCTGGAAAAACAAGCTTTGCGCGGAGAGGAGCGAGAAACGTCTGCGCTCTTCTTCTTCTTTTTTTTCTTTTTTAGCCTGTTTATCGGCCGCCTTCCCACAGGCGAGGAATTGAGATGCAGACCTCCTTGGCCACCGCAGTAACGAGTGACTGGAGAGCCCGTTTGTTTCCCGCAACCGAGCCAGCCGCAGCCTGCGACCCCAATCCACGCAGCAGCTCGAATTTCTATCCAAAGTGGCCGGATATGCTATTTTCAACTACAGCTGCTGCAGATTTGTTTCTGGGATGGCGGTTGCTCTGCACAGCTGACACAGACCTGGGAATCAATCAAAAGTAATTGAAACCGAAGATATTTTGCAATCAACCAATTAAATCGCAGGAGCCAGGAAAATGTAGCTTCTAACTACAGAAGATCGGCGCGGCCTGATAGTGTCTTGTATGTATTACTTTTCCCCTGAAAACTCGGTTCGAGGGGGAAAACCTGGCTATTCGTGCTTGGGAGGGATGTGACGAGTGGAAAGCAGTGGGGATTTAGTTTTTCTACTGGGAGCAAAGCAAAAACCCGGCGCCTTTACATGTGCAGAAATGTAACATTTGCCTTGCTACCTTCCCTCCTTCCTGTCCTCTGCAGTGCGAGGCCTTCGCGGCTGTTTATTTTCCTCCACGCTGGGAGATCTCTTGCGCTTCTCTCCAGCCTGCTCCGCTTCTTCTCCTTCTTCCCCTTGGAGCGGCTGCCACGATTTAGCTGCTTACAAGTCCTGTACAAATCAGCCGAGCCTGGGGGCTAATCACCACAGGGAGAGGCTGTCTGCGTAGGCAGGCTGCTCTTTCCAGCTAATCGATGGCTCCCTGTTGGGGAGGGGAGGGGGATGCGCGCTGCTTCCCTCGCCGCTCCGCAGGTAAGCAGGCTTGTGACTTCCTTCCTAATCAACTTTCCCGAGGATTTTGCAATAGATTTTCACTGTTTCATCTTCAATCATTGGACCAGGAAAGCAGAATTAAAGTTGATCATGGACAAAAGACGCCTAGTTCAGTGTGTATAAATAGGAAAAGTTAGGGGGGAAACCCAAGATGCCTCATCTGATCAATTCTTTTAAAAAAAACAAAAAACCCTCGCAATCACCCTGCTGCCTCCTTCAGGAATCTAGCTCTGATCGCCAAGCCAGTTTCTCTCAGATGCAGAAAGTTGGCAGGCCAAAACATTTGGGTACCTGCACTCTGCTTAAATGCAAACCATAAACAGTGGCATCCCACATTGCTGCTCTGCCCAATCCCCATTTTACGTCATGGAGGACTGGTACCCAATCCCCAAGTTTCCTGTGCACCTTCTCTTACATGCCAATGTCAGGGGGGCCATGAGTATCGGTGACAGGGCAGGAGGACTTTGATGGCCCTCACTGCTCTGTTGACTTTACAGCCTCCAGTTCTGGTAGAGACAGTATAGGAAGGATGCTGTGGAACAGGAAAGAGCAGTGCTTGGAAGCTAACTCTAAGGTAGAGTGTTTAAAGGAAGGGAACATGTTTACAGTGTACAGAAGAGAAAGAGAGGCATAATAATGTCCCAATACTTGAAGGACTCTCGCAAGATAATGTTGCCCTGAATGCCTCTCAGATTTAGCAAATACTGTAAGCTGTTCCTGTGAAATGGGCTGAGCGACACCATAGAGTTTTCATCGAAGCCCGAGCACATCCCATATTTTTCAATGGATACAACTTCCCAAGCTAAGCATTACATCCCGAACTGATTGGTAAATTACTATTTTGGTTTATATTTGAGTCTGTAATGTTGGTCTTCCCTTGAAGAATTACAGTTAATCTGAAGGCATTTTGCTGAGATTCCCCTAGGAGAGATGTGGTCATGTAAAGACACTATAATGGCTTCTCCCTGGCTCAGAAACTGATGATTCCTCCTGAAAATAAGCCAAAATATATTGCTTTGCATGTTAGGAAAATAATATAATTTCAGAAGCTTTTTTTAAAAAAAAATACACAGAATTTTGTTTATGGTGTGCTTAAATTCTGGTATTTTGAAATGACTGATTTAAAATAGAGGAATTCTAAAATCAGTTCCAAAAGCAATTCTCTAAATTTAGATTCACCCTGAATGAAGACCCTTTCTCATTTAATTTTCTTTTTTAAAGCCACATGGAAATATTTTGTAAAATTTAGGCATTTGTCCAAAGCTTCAACAAATGCAAAGCAGGGAAAACACAGTGATGATCCCTATAGAAAAGCATAGTGTTCATTATGGAATTTCTAGTTTCCTCCCAAGGGAAAAAAAATCCATACATGAAACTTAGCTACATATTGCTACCCCAGGCCAAGTGGGAAATTCCATGGAGAGCTTGAATCAGTGTCTGGAGGCTGTTGGGATTTGGATGGGGCAAAATAAACTCAGACCAATGTTTTTAACTGTAGAGGGACATTGGTCCCATTAATTACTTTGGATGGGGCTGGGCTGTCCTTGAAGGAATTGGTTCTTAATCTGGAGATCCTCCTGCCATACAGTCACTGCTTAAGCAGCAGATCGAGGCTGTGGTTAGGGGAACTTCTATCCAGATCCAGCTGATGCATCAGTTATGACCCTATCTAGACTAAGAAACCTTGGCACCAATAACTCGTCCCTTGTTCATCTCTTACTTGGACTACTGTAACATGGTCAAATGGGCAGGTTTGGAAATAGCCTGAAAATGCATCTGGTCCAAATTGTAGCAGCTAGATTTGTAACAGGATAATCCTGTCACCACTCCTAAGTCACTAGTTAAGCTACAAGAAGGCTTCCAGGCCCACCTCCAAGTGCTTGTTACAACCTACAAAGACATTTAAGGTATAGCACTTCAGGCATTACTTGGCAAGGTTGTGTCTACCTGTCTAGTAAGAACTTGATCTGTGTGAAGGCCTGCTGAAAGTCCCCATTCCATGTGAAATTAGGGAAACATGAACTAGTCCACAGGTCTTGTTTTCTTTGACCCCTGTACTTTGGAATACCTTGTCTCTGGATGTCTACACAGACATCGCCCCTTTGACATTCTGCAAAGCTGAGTAAACAGTCCTATTCTTTTTTTAAAAAATCAGGATGACCATTTTCCAAAACTCTGCAAAACCCAGAAAAATAAGAAACAACCCAAAGAGAAGCATGAGATAAGAAAAAGTAATACAGCTAAACCTAATTTATACCAACACCATTCTCCATACTGTCTATCTTTGCAAATTATCTTTGCTTTTACCAAATACCTGCAGCACTGCAAATATTGTCTTCTGTTCTTTATCTCATGAGTTTGTGATTGTCATCAACTCTATCTAATCACAATGTTTGTAGTCTTCTCTATCCTCTTAACTCATTTCTCCTTCATTTGTTTTATGATTTGGTTTTCATTCGTTTTTGTCTATGACTAAAGTTTTCCACATGTATAATCTGGAACCCTTTCAGTTTATCTCTAAGTACTAGTAAAGCATCTTTTCTGAAAAGCAACTTTTTGAAAGAGCTATTTTGAGCTAAGTGCAATTGCATTTCTCCTTTGTTTCATTCCTTTGTTTGCCCATCACTTGTGATAAAAATCTCATGGCCCAAATTGTTTTCTTGCCACACAGATTGAAAAGTACATTCAAACACATATTCATGATTAAAATTACATAGATTTTGCAAATTTTTATTGATCAACAATTCCATTAGAGTTTATGAATATTACACAGATATGTAAGATTCATTTGAAGATGTAATTGTGATTATGCTCTCGCTACATATCTGAACATAATCAAGTGGTGGGCAAAACTCAATGGCAGAACTCACTGGTGGGCAAAAAAGGAACAAGAACCCTTGTTCCTGATGATGTGGAAAACTCTAGTCCATATATTTAAGATCTCTTTTAAATCATACTGAATGGCTGCAGTTTTTTGTAATTATCACTTAAATTGTATATACTCAGAACTGTTCAGCTTCTCCAGCCTTTTGCTCTCCCCAGGTGCACTGGATAGGTATTTAATTAGAATTCCCAGAATTCCCAGCAATTGGCTGGAAACCCCGAGAGTTCAAACGTATCTGGAAGAGACAGATTTAGGGAAATTAGTTAGACTAAACCCAGGAATTATTTTCAACAGAATTTCTTGTGAGATTGAGTTGTTATCTATATCTGTACAGACTGTTAGATCTGATTATGAATAGGGACATCATCAAGAAAAGTGTTGTTTCCTTAATTCTTATCCAGATGTGTCCTATAGTTTTATTTATTTCCCTTTTTATGATGAAAGTCTTGCAGTTCCAGAAATCATTCTGCCTGATGTGTTGAACTATTAAAGGAAAGGTCTGGAGGAACATACAGAATCTTTCCAGTAAAGGAGAATATTTGTAGCTCAGGGTTGAAATGAGGGGTCCTTGGTGCTCTCTGAGCTTGCTTTTTTCTTGCAGATGTTTCATTACTCAAACTAGGTAACATCATCAGTGGGTAATGAAACATCTGCAAGAAAACAAGCAAGCTCAGAGAAGCACTAAGGACCCCTCGGAATCTTTTCAGGATTATCCGTGACTGGCACGGAGTGTTTTTTCTTACCTTTAATTAAATAAAGATTCGTAGATGTACTGTGAAAGTTACCTTTCCATATCTGCATTTAAGTGTATATAATATGTCTCAAAACAACATGTACAGGCATAAACACAAGATCTTC
>NW_015386638.1:1070074-1074184 GCF_001527695.2 Protobothrops mucrosquamatus | reverse complement strand
ACATGGCTCTTCCAGCAAGCGGACCTGACCTAGGGTGGATTTTACATTGGGTTTTAAATATTCGGAAGACGCAACATTAAAATTCGGTTTAATTCGGTTTTAAGGGGGGGATTGTATATATGTTCTGGTTTTAAATATGTTGTGCGCCGCCCTGAGTCCCTGTCAGGAGAAGGGCGGCATATAAATTAAATAAAATAAATAAATAAATAAATAAATCTTCTATCCAATTCATAAGACATCTATCTTCCTTTTATATTCTCAAGCTGGCCTTCACAGCTACACAGGTATGTTTCAAGGCAGTAACAAAACTTCTGCGGGAGACCCATTTTCTGCACTCATTTCCAAAGACAAAAAATATGGGGAAAAGAATTTGAAACAAAAATCTCAAATCATCATAATCTTTAAATCCCACCCCACCTCACTCCAGTTTTAAATACTGTCTTCCGGCATTGCTAAAGTTGTTGTTCTACTCATTATCCCTTCCCATTTGTAACTGTTGCAGATTTCCATTTTTCCTTCATTTTCCTGCTTCATTCCTCAAATGCCTTTCTTCTATTTTGAACTCCTCCACTTTGATCACCTTGCTTCCCTCCCTTTATCTCTTTCTGTTGCTCACAATTGTTCTGTTTATTGGCTTTCTTTTGTTATTGCCTTTTTTCGTTTGTCTTTCGCTGTCCTTATCTTTATAATCACATCTTCCATATCTTAGTTATGCCCCTATATCTATCCCTTTTCTTCTCAGCCTTTCATCTACAGAGGCATGGATACACCCATTTGCTGGCCCAAGCAATCCTTTGCCTATTTCAAAGCAAACTCCTTAAGGGACCTTGGAGGTCTTCTAGTCCAGCCCCCTGCTCAAACAGGAGAACCTATACCATCTCAGACAAGTGAGTGTCTAGCCTCTTTTTAAAAAGTCTCCAGTGATGGAGCGCCCATGATTTCTGAAGGCAAGCTATTCCACTGGTTAATTGTCCTCACTGTCAGGAAGTTTCTCCTTAATTCCAGGTTGCTTCTCTCTTTGATCAGTTTCTAACCATTGTTTCCTATCCTGCCCTCTGGTGCTTTGCTGAATAACGTGACCCCCTCTTTGTAGCAGCCCTCAAATACTAGAATACTGCTATCATATCTCCCCTATTTCTTTTCTTTAAATTAGCCAAACCCCAGTCCTGCAGCTATCCTTTGTATGTTTTAGTTTCCAGGCCTTTGATCATCTTAGTTGCTCTTCTCTGAATTTTTTCCAAACTCTCAACATCTTTTTTGTGATGTGGTGACCAAAATTGGCTGCAGTATTCCAGGTATGGTCTTACTAGGGTTTTATAAAGCGGTACTAATACCTCGCGTGATCTTGATTCTATGCCTCTGTTTATACAACCCAGGATTGTATTAGCCTTTTTGGCTGCTGCTGCACATTGCTAGCTCATGGTTGAATGATTGTCCACTAGGACAGAGCTTTTCAACCTTTTCAAGATTGTACCACTTTTAGGACATGACAATATTTGAATACCACCAGTGCTTAGCAAGGTGTCAAAAACTTGATGACTAAAAAGGGGGGGTTGGGTTTTACTGATTAGATTCATTTGTTGTTATAGAAATGGCTAGTTTATAATATTATTGAAAAGTAAAAAGTTGAGATTCAATCTTAATGCTTCCTTCTACTGCAACAGGAAGTCTGTTCTTTTTCCCTTCTCCATCTCACTCCCCCCCCCACTTTTCCTCCCCACTGTGTCCTACTATTTGCTTTTGTATTTTTGTATTTTATTCTATAATCTAATATTACAAACTGTAGAAAAAATGAAAAAGTACCAGTTTTAATTTCTTCAGTTGCTATTCCTTTGCTGAATCACTTTCCCTTTGCACTGACAAATGTATGATGAATTTATCCATGTTTATTAATATGCACCACTATCAGTAGCTCAAGGGTCTTCAAACTTGGCACTTTTAAAACTTGTGGACTTCAACTCCCAGAATTCCTCAGCCATCATGGCTGGTTGAGGAATTCTGGGAGTTGAAATCCACAGGTTTAAAGTTGTTAAGTTTGTAGACCCCTGAGCTAGCTGGTCGGCCCTTCTTCCTCTCTCCCTTCTGGGTGTAGTAAGAATGCACCCCCCAATCCCTTCCCTGTACCCTTAAAGACACAGGAATCAAGTGCAAAGCAAGAAAGGCTCACAAAATAAAGAAACACCTAAATTCCGGTTTGGTTTTTTTTTCTTTAAGCTTCTTCAGGCATGTCACGTGTCACAATGTTGCAATCGGAGACTGAAAGGCGAAAAGCTTTAGCTTTAAATTAAGCCTGTTTATTTTCAAAGAAAACTTTCTAAAAGCCATAGACAGGCTCAATTAAAGGGGGTAAAACTAATTACATTTGTTTAAAGGAATTAAACCTTTCCCTGTTGTCTTTTTTTTCCCCTTTCCCGCCCAAACCACCTCCTTTTATAGCCTCTCCTCCCCTCCTCCCCCCCTTTTTTTCAGTTCACCTCCAGCTCCCAGCTGCTTCCTGAAGCACCAGTCAGCTGGAGCCAATCAGCTGGAGCCCTGCCGGCTCCTGGGGCTTCTGCCAGCCCAGACAGTCCTGCAGCTGCAGCTGCCTCTCCCTCAGGCTCCCTCTAGGATGGTCATGTACCACCTGCCACGTGGCAAAGTACCACATGTGGTACATGTACCACTGGTTGAAAAGTGCACTAGGACTCCAAGGTCCCTCTCACAGTCCCTGCACTAGGACTCCAAGGTCCCTCTCACAGTTACTGTTTTTAAGCCAGGTCTTGCCCAATCTGTACTTGTAGCTTTGATTTTTCCTAACTAAATGTAAAACTTTGCTTTTCTCCACATTGAAACTCATTTTGTTGTATAGGGCCCATNGATCCCCGGGCAAGTTCAACCAATCATGAGGCGGGCTTTTCCCGCCTTGCGCATGCGCACAAGGCCGGCGCCGCTCAGTCTGGTCCCGGGCAGCTTCTGCAAATGCCCGGGACTCTTGCAACGTCCCGAGCCTGCATCTTGCAGGCTCAGGACACAACACCCCTTTCCCCTGGATGAAATAAGATTGCGCCCACATGGATGCCATCCTATAGATGGTAATATAATTAAATAATGAAATAAAGTTACACAATGTATAAGGTGTGGGACTGTTCCTTTGAACCAGATCCAGTGACTCCCCCCGACCTTGTTTTACTTAAATACAGCCCGCCAGTAACTTCAGTCAGCTCTCGCTATGTACCTGTTCACCTTACGTAATCGGCTAGGTATTTGGGAGGGCCTCTTGCCCTGAGTGACCTTCTCAGACCTGGAGAGTTTGTATTATTATTTCCGTTGCTGCTTGCTCTAGGTGAAGTGCCCTGTGAATGACCAGTGACTTCAGCTTGGCTTTCCAGCCCATCTCCTGTAATTGAGCAGTCCTGGCCCTGTTGGTCGTTAAACCTGGTTGACCAGCCCTCAATGGAGTTATCTAACCCCTGTGAGTTCATTCCCGTGTTCCCTGAAGGAATGTAGGATTCCTGGCTCGTTTCTGTAGTGCTAGGGACTAAGGATGCCTCCCTGTTAGCCCTGATGCATGAGGACAACCTCCTCTGAGCCCTTTCAGCATGGGACGTGTTCCCCCTTTGTATTGCCTGCTCTCTTGCATGTTGTGAGTTGTGAGTATGCTCCCATGTATTCTCCGTGTCTGGAGTATTGCTTGATAGGAGTGGATAATTAGTCTGTCACCGGTGGGACTCCCAGGCTGGAGTGTGTGTGGGGGTGTCTATGTACTCCCTTTCCCATGAACTGCTACCAGAAGCACCTGTGGAAGTTGGGTGTTGCGTACCCGTTTCCCTTTCCACAGCCAACGTAGGCTGTTGATTTTGAATCCCAGAATGCATTTCCCATTCCTCCTCCCCCCCCAGAGGAGACTGAGGAGGAACCATAGGCGCGTCCCACCTCACACGTAATTGATCGATGTGGCGGCGAAGCACGCGGCCGTCTGGCAGGGACACCTCGTAAGACAGAGGCCCCGAGACTTTACAGACCACAGCCGGTACCCAAAGGTGACCAGGCCCGTAATTCCTGGCCCAGACAGGATCACCTTCACGAAGGACCCGTGGTGGGTGTGGCTGAGACACCTGAGCAGCTACACGT
>NW_015386638.1:1029820-1066674 GCF_001527695.2 Protobothrops mucrosquamatus | reverse complement strand
TTGTCTATTCCACCTTTTTCTAGCTTACCAAGGAGTAGGCTGTGGTCTAATTTATCAGATGCCTTACTTATAGTATTTAGAAGTAAAATGGATAATGAAAATAACATTGGCGCTGCCATTTTGCTTCCTGACCATTTATTCACACTAGGCTCTTGGGAAAGAAACATTGCAAAGATATTTCCACTTCTGAAGTGAAAGTGGTGATTGAAGGTATTCAAGCATCTGTGATCCATTCTTCCTTTCCTATTTAGCCTGCATTGCATTTCCTGGTCATGCTAGTTTGTGGCAATGCACATTTTGATAAAGAGTTCCAGGCCTCTCTTTTCTTTCAGTTTCCCCTTTGGACAGCAAACAAATGACAAAAATCAGGTTAATAAAAATACCTATAGCATTAGAGCCATAGTGACAAAAAGTTATCTCCTAGAAAAGTATGCCTCAGAAAAATGAGGAAACTTCAAAACAATCTATGATGAAAATCAATCATCTGCAATAGAATATATTAACAGGGAAAATAGTTTCTGGTGGGCAAAAATGTGGTTCGTCATCCCAGCTTGGAGTGTTTTTGTTTCTGTACTTTGGTGTTGTTGTTTTTTAATAAAGAGTAAAAGCAGCTGCTGGAAAATAAAATCAGGAGTAGGGAAGAGTGAAATTGTGAAAGGGGAGGAGAGAGAGTTAATCCTTTTCCTTCCTGCCATTTGTCCATTTAAAATCACACCTTTCATACCACAAACTGCTTTTTCATGCAGGGAGAGGAATGTTTATCTTTCCCGGATGGGAAATAGAGCAGCTGAGGAGAGAATATGAGCATAGCAAGAATGTGATATAATAAATTAAAATCCATCATCTATTAGAGACACATTTGCCATCATTAACAGATTGTTAAAAACAAGATAAATCATACTAGGCCCAATGCTTTTTGCAAGCATTGTTTACATTCCCCAATTTCAAGACAAGCAGCACCTAGTCAGCTTTGACTTAGAGCCAGGCAGGGCGAGTCTTGGTTAGTATTTGCCTAGGGGGCAGCTGACAAATCCAGGATTGTAAACTTAACTGAATAACAGAGTTGGAAGCGACAGGAAACCCTATTCCAGGGGTGTCAAACTCAATTTCATTGAGGGCCGCATCAGCATTGCAGTTGCCCTGGGGGGGGGTGGCCAGGGTGGGTGTGGCCTACTGGGTTGGTGTGGATGGAGTGGGTGTGGTCTATTGGGTGGGCATGGCCAGCTCTACGTCGTTCGATTCAAGGGTGCCTGTGGGAGCCTAGGCAGGAGTGGGACAGATCTGAGGGTGTCTGGCAGAAGGGGGTGGGACTGGGGCAAGTGCCAAGGCATGGCCCACTGGAGGAGCCTCATTGCCTGCCAAAACCCCTCTGCCGGAGCCCATCAAGCCGGATATGTGAAGTAGATGAGGGCCATTTGCTGGCCACTTCCAGGTGATGGTGCATTTCTTCATTCCTCACAAAGGGTGACACCTCCCCAGCATGCACCCAGGGGGCGGGGCCGACACGGCAGGGGCTGGTTCCTCGCTGTTTCCAGACGGCTTTGTGGAGCTAAGACTGAATACGTTTCAGCATAGATGGCCACCACAAAATTGTACATTGGCTCCCAGCTGGCCTGGGCCAGGGCCAAGGCAGCGGGGGCCATTCCCTCACTGTTTCCAGGATGGCTTCGTGAGCCACCTGAAACCACTTCGCGGGCCGCATCCAGCTCCCAGGCCTTGTGTTTGACATGTCTGCCCTATACCATTTCAGACAAATAGTTCTCCAATCTCTTCTTAAAAGCCTCCAACGTTAGAGCACCCACAACTTCTGGAGGCAAGCAGTTCCACTGGTTAATTGTTCTCACTATTAGGAAATTTCTCCTTAGTTCTAAGTTCTTTTGTTGATTAGCTTCCATCCATTGCCTTCAGGTGCTTTGCAGAATAGGTTGAGCCCCTCTTCTTTGTGGCAACCCTTGAGATATTGGAACACTGCTATCATGTCATCCCTTAATCCTTCTTTTCATTAAAGTAGACATACCCAATTCCACTAACTAAAACATATTTACTCCCATTTTGTAATCCTTGGCATGTTCACAGGTCATGCTATCAAAATTTGGTGGTAATTGTTTTGGTCTCCTCTTTTGGTGACACCATCTCATTATGCAATCCTATAGCACCTAGGGAATAAATAAATAAAGGCATAAAAGTCTTTCCCAAAAGTTTTGGACCATTTTGTATATTTGCCTTGTTGCTAAAAAGGTTAAACAGAAAAAAAAAACCCCACTGCAAATCTCCAGGGTTCACAATCCATGTTTTATCAGGATGATGACTGAGAAAGAAAATATGATTATGGGAGTTACTACAATGTAGAACAGTGATGGCAAACCTTTTAGAGACCGAGTGCCCAAACTGCAACCCAAAACCCACTTATGCATTGTCAGGTGCTGGGTGGGTGTGACCCATTGGGTGGGTGTCGCCCATTGGGTGGGCGTGGCTGCAGTGGTAATGGCAAACTGGGTGGGACTAAAAAGTTCAATCAATCAATTCCAACTTTGCAAGATCTTTTTTTTTCCGCGAGAAGTTGAAATTGACTGATTGATTGAACCTTTTTTTTTTGTACACAGCGGCGGAGGCCTAAAGAGAAAAGGTTTTATAAAACCCAGCTGAAGGCCTAGGACTGGGGCGATGGCACGCATGCCCACAGAGAGGGCTCTGAGTGCCGCCTCTCGCACCCGTGCCATAGGTTCGCCACCCCTGATGTAGAATAACTATAAAGTTGCACTATTCATAAACTGGCAAAAGTTGTTCAAGCATGCTTGCACCTATTTCAACTATGCAATTATTTTTCCCTCCACAATTTTCCAGTAGCATTCTGTATGCTGCACAGCAGACTTGTAATCCTGAGTTCAAGATAAAACTCTATTCCAATGTTTCTCAACCTTCGCAATTTGAAGATGTGCGGACTTCAACTCTGCTGGCTGGGGAATTCTGGGAGTTGAAGTCCATATATCTTCAAGCTGCCAAGGTTGAGAAACACTGCTCTATTCCTTTGTCCTCAGGCCACAAGATAGTTACAGACATGACATGCAGAAATAGCAGTGGGCCCTCTGCCTTGTGCATTATCATCCCCAGGAAATTATCCAAGGAGCAAAACGGATAGAACTGCAGGCAGAGTTGTGCATCAGCTTGCATTTGTGACCAGTGTAGAAGAGTGACAGATGAGCGTAGGGCAAAGAATCAGGGCAGAATGGAGGAAATTTATGGAAAACCACAAAATGAATTTCAGCATTATTTTTAACTTTGCTTGTGCAACTAAAATTATCAAGCTGGGGATATGGGAGTTCTGGATGGCCTCTGTTGCCATATCTTTTATTATGAATCTTACTGCATCACCCACTTCCTCTGCCTTTAATGATGCATTGCTTTTTTTCCAGCCGGTCTGCAACAAGGCTAAAGAGGGAGAGGGAGAGAGACAGACCACACTAGTCAGACAGGGATAATTCTCATTCACACTGATGACACCACTGTGTTATTTTTCATACCTCCTCTGACCTTAAAGATCAGAAGCCTCCAACCGCACTGCCTGGGCAGGGGGAAAAAACTCAAGTCTTACAGGATTGGCAGACTGGAAGAGAGAGGCAACTATAGGCATCTGCAAAGGAGCTGTCAGCCTTCATTATTAATATCCCACTGTTAATATTTAATGTCATAAAACTGCAGCTCCCTCCGCAGCAGAATCATCAGACATGCAAGGGTCATATCTTTAGGCAGGAGATTCAGGGTCCCTGTTCTGCTGCTTCATACCAAGACTGCTAAAGTTGTTCTAGATGGAGATAAGATAATGGATAGCTGAAGAAGGCTCATGTAACAAATAATGGGATGGAAATTAAAAAAACAAACATGTTGCCTTGCCTTTGAGGAAAGGACTCATCATTTTGAACTCCACATTTTTCCTGTAAGTTACTTCCTTTATACAAAATGCTTTACAATATTTATACAAAGTCACATGTGTGTTTTAAGCATGGTTGACAGTAGTTACTTGTAACCTTTATTCTTCCATCACTTGCTCACCACTCCACTACTTCCTTTAGGCCTCAACTCTAGTGAAATGCACGTGAGAGAAAGGTTTAGGGGTTTTAATGATGCCACTTCCTTTCATCCACCTTCTCTACTATCAGAAATAGTGACTTTCAAGAGAAAGTGTTGCCATTTTGTTTCATGGTATCTTGCCAGAGTTTATTAGATACTAGCTGTACCCGGCCACGCGTTGCTGTGGCTCAGTCTGGTTAAATTTACGTCCAACAGATGGCGCTGTTTTTCAAAAAAAGCATGTTTTTACCTGTCACAGGTGTGACATCTATATAATAGTAGGTATATAAAAACACGCGCGTATTCGAATGCAACGTTGTTTCAAAATTTCAAAGCAATCGGTGAAGAACTTTCGGAGATTTAAGATTTTGAACAAACAAACATTTACATTTTTATTTATATAGATTATGCTTCAGATCTGATAACCCCATATTCATGCATATTGGCAAGATTATATTGGATGATTGAAAAGTGAAATAAATCATGCACTCTTCAAGGCAATCTCTGCTTCTTACAATGATGATATACAGGGGCAATTACAATTTCTTCATGTTACCAGTTTCGCAAAGGCCTCACTACAATTAATATGTTTACACAACACACTCAGATTAATTAAGTGAACTGTGCCTTGTAAATAAGGGCTAAAGAAAAACTTCTGAACAAGGAGAAGGAGAAAGAAGCCATTTGAAATGGATGCAACTTTATAGGAAAAAAGGGGAATGAAGAAAAAGAAACTGCTTCAGATGCCATACCTTAGTCTGCAAATGACACCAATACAGTATAACTAAGGAGAGTAAGTGTATTCACCTGCCCCTGATGAAATGAATCCAAACCTCCGGACACAGTGGTTCCCGACATGAATCCCATCACCCTGCTTTTTTCTCCTTGATGCTGGAGTTGGCTTTTGAGACATCAAAGAGACATTGACATAGTCAAGCAGAGATTGTTACAAACTGAGTGCAGTTCACAGTCCCAAATCCTGTCCGGGGTGGGAAGATATTCAAACCTACCTCGTAAAATGTGGGGAAGTAACAATAACATGATGCAGCAAGAACAAACCTCATTCATTACTCAGTTTTGGCATCGGGCAGAAGGCTGCAAACCCTCTGCTGCAGGACTGCTGAAGCCTTTGTTTCCCAGGCAGGGAGAGGAAAGAAATGCATTTGCTTCTACTTGAATGGGTGCTGGAATTGCACATCTAAAACAAAGCTGCCCTTTTTGTTTCAGAGAAAGATTGCCGGCAAGTGCCGTTAGCACTGGGCAAGTTGCTTTCCTCTAACACAGAGGCTGAGCAGAACATCACCTACCTTGGCTTAATGCCCAGGGGCCTCAATCCACTTCACCGTATCAGGGCTTTCCTGTTTGCTCCATGCTCTGCTTTGCCAGTATGCCGCTAAACTGCCTCTCAGCATTCATCCCTTTAAAGCATTTCTCCTCTGGGCACAGATTCAGATCCAGTTCCCAAAGCTCTCACCGTAATTGAGGGGCGAGAGCTAAGAGGTATACAAGTTGAATATTATAATGGCAGTATATTAAAACTTTGTTGTGGTTGCGTTAAACCTTCTGTCTTGGGTTTTGCACTGCCACCTTATTCTGGAATGCCATATATAGCAATTGCGCCTGCTCATGAGTCAGTTGTTGGACCTTGGAGCTGCCATGCTGGACAACAGGTTTTGGAACACTTCTAACAAAGGAGACGATTACAGATGTGTGTTTCATAATCTCTGTGACATTTCCAAACCTCGTATCTTTTGTTTCTACACGGTCTGTTTTTATTCATCACTATCCCCGTTTTTACTACTGGAACCAACTCCACAACTTTAAAAAATTTGCCCACAGACAATATTTTACTGATGTTTTAATGGGAGGTGAATTCAGCAGCTCCCCAGTGTGAAAACACAGAAGTCATTCCAGCTTATGGAAAATGGGAAGCTCTGAGCAAGTCTTCAAATAGGAGCAGCAGGATTACTTTGTTAGATAATTATAGTAAATATTTACTATAATGGCAAAGCCCCTCAAATTTAGAAGTCAGAATTAAAGCAAGGACATGCCCTTTAACTATCCCATTTTATTGCCTGAACCACTAGGGAGCTCAGCATGCTAAGATTTGCAAATGAAGTGTTTGATATTGGCTGGGACATTAAATTACTTATCCGGTACTATAAAATGCATGGGTATAGTATATCATCCTTGCACAGAAATTTCATCTCACCATTTCCTAGTTAACTCTTCCAATTTCACATTGTAACACAAAGCACATTAAAGCTTGAGGGAAAGACTTGCCTTATACTGGTGTGATATATGATTCTTAATTTTTGATGGGGTGGAATGCTCTCTCCATAGTAATTCCTTTCAAGGGATGTTTCCTAAAAGTCTTATACCTACAAAAGTACATATAATGATATCTTGTCTTAAATTTGATGTTGTGAAGGCTCTCAATTTTTGGTTACTGTACAGGTTTTCATAACCACTCACAAGTTGGTTTGCTGAGGAACCAATTTTATGTTGCACTACATAGTGAGAAAAGTGTCACATAATTTTTCTTAGAAGTTAGACTGGTGAGTTGCTTTCATCCTTTCCTTCCTTCCTTCCTTTCCTTCCTTCCTTGATTTTGCTGGAATGGGTTTATTTGTTTGTTTGTTTATTACATTTATTTGCTACCCATCTTAACACAAGGTAATTCTGCGAACACAGGATTCATAAAATCATCATCCTATTCGATACCTCACAACAATAGAATCATATTTTTTCTTCTTGGTGGCATCTAAAGCAGCATATTGCATGAATGCATGCAGGAAAAATTTCTACATTTTCTGTGGTTCAGTGGGGGCTTCATATGATATGCAGGCTTCACGTACATATGTATCATATATCAGGAATAACCCATTTTTAAGAAAAATAAGAGCCACCATTCTAGGTTTGATACTGATCAAACTTTCATGTAGGCTAGTGTTGTTATTTATAAACAAAGATCCTTCAAGTGACTCTTGTGAAGAAAATAATGTGAAAAGAAAAGTGGAATAAAGTGTATTAAGATTTTTTTCTCTCTCAGCTCTTTAGCGGATTTGGGCTTTTTAACATCTGAAATACTGCACAACCTTTTGTAGAAAATCTGTAGCTGTAACTTCTACAAATCAGTATTTTCTCAGATCATCATAGCTTAAGGATCAAAATCTGCAAAGATAATATAAGCCTCATTCATTCCCTATTAAATCATCCTTATTATTACTAATTGTTTTGTGTGCCCTTGAGTCAGTATTGATTCCTGGCAACTATCTGGACAAGTCCCTGCAGTTTTCTTGACAAGGGTTTTACAGAAGTGGTTTGCCGTTGCCTCCTTCCTGGGGCTGAAAGAAAGCAAGTAATCCAAGATCTCTCTCTCTCTCTCTCTCTCTCTCACACACACACACACACACACACACACGGCTGGCTTTATGTCTAAAGTGGACTAGAACTCCTGGTCTTTTGGGGTTCTAGCTTGCTCCTTTAAACCCTACATCAAACTGCTTCTCTGTATTATTGTAATCATACATTATTTCCAGGATCATTATTCAAGAAACAAGCTGCTGAAGTAAGGTATTAACAGATTAAATTCATTACTTTCTCATAATGAGTGTGACCCCCTGGCCTTTCACTTACTGGCATAGAATCAGTTCTAAGGTCACTAATATTCTCTTACCAGTGATAGACTGGATAAAATCTGGGCAAAGCATAGTGCAGTGGTGGCGAACCTATGGCACGGGTGCCAGAGGCGGCACTCAGAGCCCTCTCTGTGGGCACACACGCTGTCGCCCCAGTCCTAGGCCTTCAGCTGAGTTTTATAAAACCTTTTCGCTTTAGGCCTCTGCCGCCATGTAAAAAAAAAAGGTTCAATCAATCAGTCAATTTCAACTTCTCGCGGGGAAAAAAAAGATCTTGCAAAGTTGGAATTGATTGATTGAACTTTTTAGTCCCACCCAGTCTGCTGTTAACACCGCAGCCACGCCCACCCAATGGGCCACACGCACCCGGCACCCAATGATGCATAAGTGGGTTTTGGGTTGCAGTTTGGGCACTCAGTCTCTAAAAGGTTTGCCATCACTGGCATAGTGGATGGGTTCAAACACTGTCCTAAATCAGTGTGTGCATGTAAGAGAAGATTCTTGTTATGAAAATTGTAGTGGTCTGATTATTCATAATGCTAAACCACAGCAGCAGAGTTCATACATTGCACTAATCTAAAAACAAATGGCATTAGGGCATGGGAATCCAATCTGTATCTGATTTGGAAAATCAAGGTGAATGTGCTGCCCTTGGGTCTAACCCTTATAATCTCCAGCTTCCCAAAGTGGTTTCAGAATGCAATCTTCACCAGCTGTCTTGAAAAGATGATAATTCTTGAACCTGGGGTTTAGAAATAGTTAAGTATAGGTACTTTGGTAGAGAGAGTTAATTGAGATGAAATTTCATTTATTCATCTGAAGTTGTGAAAAAAATTAGCCAGGCCAGAACATGACACATCCTAATAACTTATTTAATTCATCTGTTTCTGTTAAAATACAGTCATGTTAAAATACAGCTGGAAGTATATAACAGTGGGTACATCTATGCAATCACTGTTGTTCTTGGAACACTTTGCAGAGCAAGGACAAAAAGCTATTGCCATGCAGTATATACTATCTCTGGTCTATCTTTATTGAGACTATCAGAAGTGCTAAAGCATATATCACACCACTCACAAGGTATATCCCAAGCCTGAAAGAAATGGAACATAAAAGCAGATAGTGCTGCATCAAGTTAACCAAGGAATAAAAGCTTTAAAGAAGAATTTGGGGCATTAACTCTCTTTGAAGCACACTTGAGCAATAGGCCTGGAATACGAATTCCATGTCTTTCCTGGCATAATTTGCCAATCTAATTAAAATTTTCATTGCTAATCCAGTTTGTAAAATGATGTGCATTTCTATCTCCTCTGCTGTTCTTAAAGGCAGGGGCTCAGAAATTGCCTGCTTTTTCTCTCCAAGAGGCCTTTGGAAACACCTGAGGAAAAGAAGCAGACAGTAGTAAGGCCCTGCCATCTCTATTTGCTATTTGTTAAATTGTCCCATGACAAGTTGTCCTATTCCACTTCGTAGAGTCTATAACTGGAAGTCCCATCTGCTTGAGGTGACGGCATTTATTATCCTGGAATCCTCTGCCTAATGAGTGCAGGGACTGAGCAAGCTCCAGGAGGCCATGGCTCTACTTGGAAAACCCCCTCTGTACATTACAGGTGCTTTGAGGGAATCCTGGTCATCTAATTATTTCTGGGAAGCCTGACAAAATCAAATTATTTCTTTGAATCTGTCAGAATCTTTCTATGGGCATGGGATTTCTTATTCCTTTCGGATTCTGCCATTCTCCTGAGGGGGAGGGGGAAGCTTGAGGTGCTGATTTGTATTTTCTTTGCTCCTGCTCTATCCTCTTTGATTTTCTCTAATGGGGTGAGAATGGAATGTGCCTCTGGCCATCTGCCTTATCTCCAGGCATGGAAGGAACAGCGCAGATACCTAAGAGCCTTGGAAGTGGCGCCTTATCGCTCTATTCCCAGCGCGATTTCACACTTGCAGATTGGCCTGTTTGAACCATCTAGATGGACAGTTGGGGTGGGGTTACTATGGACACTTTTGACTATTAGATCCTGCCTTCTATTCCTGCTGTCAACATCTCCCAATAAAAGTTCCTTTTGAAATGATGCCATTTCAAGAGTTCTGCTTCCTTGGGAGGACTGATTGAAGCGGGTCCTTATAGAATCTGAAGAAATCTATATTCTGAACTGTGAGAAAGTCTTTGATGCTCTCATTTTCCTTCCACATAATCCTTTCATTTCGTTTTTACATTGTAATCTTCATAGAATAGTTATTCACCTCTAAGTCTTTCTGGCTGAATATAAATTCTAGGTATAGTTGACTGTTCCAGCTAGTCATCATCAGCAGCAGCAGCAGCATTATCATCATGATTTTAACCATTGTCTATCCACTGCAGGATGAAGACCTCTTCTGCATGTTTTCAACCAATACAGCCCTGAGCTTTCTTTTGCTAATTGGGCCCCCAATACTTGCTGATGTCGATCCATCTTGTTTTATATTTCTTTTGTGGACACTTTTTATCAAGTGGGGTCCATTCTATAACTGCCTTGGTCCACCTGCCATCAGTTCTTCTTGCTATGTGACCAGCCCATTTCCATTTCAACTCTTTTACTCTCTTGATGGTATAAGGAAGTAATTTTAGATTAAGTGAGGAAACCTTGTGATGCATGTTTAGGATAGGACTGTAAGGCTATTTCTCCAATTCTGAAGAAATTGTGTGTAGAAAACTATGCTTGGTATCTAGGCCTTCATCCTGAGATTAACACACAAGGCTAGCCAACTATTATTTTGTAACATAACATTTATTTTATTTTGCATCCCTGCTTCTCATCAAAAAAAGCCATGATTTGGTAACTGAGATTGGAGTAGGAAATTATGACACTTTAGATGTTTCTAGTGCTCCAGTGGAGGATTGCTCAATAATTCAGATGGAGCAGAATTTTTATATACAAGCAAGCACATACATTAATATTCATACATGAGAATGATGTATTGTGACCAGGACTGGCTTGTATAATGTGTATTCATGAATGTATGTATGCAACGATTCTTCTGTATTTGCCAGGATATATGCAAAATGACATTGTAGTCTTTTAAAGCACATCAGCAGCATGTTTAGACTTTGCATCATGAGAGGTGAGGAAACAAACAGGTGAAAACCAGAACATTTTTCTTGGCAGGTAATGATGGATAAGCAATTAAATGTATTACTGTATAATATAGAGCTCTCCAACTAAATTCTAGCAAAATTTAATTGACTAAAAGCACAAATATCTCACTGATTTTCCAAAACCTTTAATATTCCCAGGCTTTTATGGGCAAAGCTCTAGCCTCTTATTGGTAGGAAATCACATAATGGGCATGTTTTCAACTTTATGGAAATTATTTAATAATTTGGAAACCTTCCAAATTTCATAGCATGAAAAACAGAATGCCTTGTAACCTTGCTGCTGAATACCATGTTGTATGACAAGCATGTGTAAAGTGCTAAATGTTTTGGGATTCAGCCACAACTTATATGATATGACCATTAAAGTACATTTACAAAAACCTTTCGGATACCTATAGTGGAAAAACATCTTATTTTCCAATTCTATCAGATTTTTTAAAAAAGTATATAAATTAACATACATGTTTTGCCATAAAGAAAACAGCCTAATCAGGAGAGTAATATCTTGCTACATCAATATGGTTGGACATATAGCTACAAAATGTCAAAGATTATATTTCTATTAAATTAATTTGGACTACATTTTCTACATTGTTCTGCATTTCAGTATAAAACTTTCCTTGACTAGAATGAGTTCTGGATTTCAAATGGACAGTTGTTTGCTTTCAGTCACAATACTAACGATATTCACAACAAGCCCCAAAATAGTCAAAGGCTGCCATTGTATGCAAAATTTCTTGAGAAAGATTTTCTGAACTCCCATCTTAAACATGCATAAGAAAACCATTATAGAGCAAAATATGGAAATTACTGTGTGGATTTCTATACATAACAGGTTTTGGTTGTTTCTATTGCCAAAGCCCAGTGCAGCATTATTTTTGGCTCTTAACTGACAGTGTAATTAAATTTATTAGCCTTACTACTTCAATTCTATGCAGGTTTTCTATGTTAATTGTAGCAGAGTGAAACATTATTGATAGCTTCATATAATCACAACTTCCTTTCTTAAAACATCTTTTGGGACAGTGGTTAAAATAGAGGCAGAGAAAGGGAATTTCTACATCTTCAATAAAAAGTATAAAATATTTTGAATCAACTTGTTGAAACAAAATCCTATTGAAAAGCAAACTGTATTTACTATTTATTTGTTCTTGGGCAGAGCCTTACCTGTTACAGTACATATGTGAAGCAGTTCTTTCGTTCAAGCAACAAATTCCAAAGAATTGTAGTTCTCAATGGTACTACATCTATATGAAGCCTTCATAAACGATCTAGATGAGGTGATAGAAGGGGTGATTATCCAATTTGCAGACAACATCAAGCTGGGGGAAATTGCTAACACTTTGAAAACCAGACTCAAGATTCAGAAGAATTTTAACAGACTTGAGCATTGAGTCCTAGCCAACAGGATGCAGTTCAGTGGTGAAAACGTAAGGTCTCGCATTAAGGCAGGAAAAACCAAATGACAGGTATAGAATACCGTAGGTGGTACCTGGCTAAACAGTAATAACTGTGAGAGGAGTCTAGGTAGTATGGATCTTAAGTAGTATGATCTAGAGCAGGAGTCCCCAACCCCCAGGCTGTAGCCCACTACCAGGCCATGGCCTATTCACAACTGGGCTGCAGGCTGATGCACACGCATACACGCAGCTCGGCTCACACAACTCGAGCTACACACATGTGCATGCATGCCGGCCCACCACTCGCACGACCCAGTTCCCCTCTCCCCCCTGCCCCACCAGACCCCCAAGCCAGTATGGTTGGGGACCACAGATCTAGAGGGATCCTACTACTTATATATGAGCCAGCAGAGTGCTACAACTGCTAAAAAAAGCCAATGCAGTCCTAGCTTGCATCAACAGAGGGATAGCATCAAGATCACAAGAAATGAGAGAACCGCTTTATACTGCACTAGTGAGGCCACACTGGAATACTGCATCCAATTCTTATCACCATGATATAAAAGGATCCTGAGAGCCTAGAAAAAGTACAACACAGATGATAAGGAGTCTAAAGACTAAATCATATAATGAATAGTTAAGGGAATTACATATGTCTAGCCTAATGAAGAGAAGGTTTAGGGGTGATAGCTGTCTTCTGGTACTTGAGGTGCTGTCACAGAAAAGAGGGAGGGGGTCAATTCTCCAAAACACCTAAGGCCAGACAAGAAGCAAGAGATGGAAAGTTATTAAAGAGAGTTTAAAGAGAGAATCCTCTCCCCGTTCCACAAAGGGCAGGGGAGCCCTGGAGGGCCAGAGAAATGGCCGCTCCCAATTGTCCTAGAGTCCTAGACCTTCTCCAAGACCTTTAAGGTCTCTTCCAGCCCTGTGATTCTATGAAATATAAAGCAAAATACCGTATATAAAATAGTGAAATACAGTTTGCTAGTACATGTTCCAAAGCAAACTTACTTGTCATCAAATTAATAGATTTTCATATGGATTCTTCTCTAAGTTGCTAACATAAATTAATGTTCCCCCAACAACAATCTCTGAATATAAAAAAAAAGTGAACATTATAATGTGATTGCTATGGGTGATACCAACATAATACTTCCTAACCATTGTGGAAAACTTATATAACATTTTTGAAAAAGTGCATCTTTTTTTCAGGGCCAGCTTTTCTCTGCAAGTGAGGTAACTACCTCCGCAAGGTAAATGCTATTAGGTAGCAGTGGGAATCTCCTAATCCGTCATCCTTTCTCTTCTCTTGGAAATTGTCTTCCATATATTTTATTAATCTGATGCCCTCAGGAATCACACAAGACTCTTTACCAGTCTGAAATTCTGAAGAAATTTCAGTTGGCTTCTAAGTGTATGCTGATGGGGGAACTGCTATCTTGTCTTTCAGCCAAATGTTAAATATAATCTCCTTCTGTCCTTCCCTCTCTTCTCCCTGTTTCTCCCTCCCTCCCTTCCTTTCCTCCCTCCCTCCCCCTCCTTCTTTCTTTCTTCCTGTTCCTTTCTTTCTTTCTTTCTTCCTTCCTTCCTCCTTTTCTCCCATCCTCCCTCCCTTCCTTTTTCTTCCTTATTCCTTCCCTCTTCCCTTCCTTCCTTCCTTCCTTCCTGTCTTCTTCCCTCCCTCCCTCCCTCTTCCTCTTTCTTGATTTCTTCCTCCCTCACTCTTCTTCCCTTTCTTCCCTCTCCCTTCCTTTTTTCCTTGCTTCCTTTTCTCCCTACATCACCTGCTTCCTTCCTCCTTGTTCCTCCCTCTGTACCTCTCTCCCTTCTCTTCTCTTCTCTTCTTTTCTCTTCCCTTCCCTTCAGGCAGGTAAATGGCTACTATGAATGGGGGAGAGACCAAAAGACTGTAGTGCAAGTGCAGAGGGACTAATGCTCCCATTGACTAGTAGAAAGCTGTCAGGGAACATTAAAAGTAAGGATCACATAACTGCAGCTGACTCTGGCAGTACAGCAGCCACACTGCTGCAGCCACATCTTTCCCAAATTTCATTCCCTTGGGAGGCAGGGATCCCAGCATTCTGTAAGTTAGCTCATTTGAGGTACTTTGGTTGAAAATGCTTTGCCCTACGATGCACCATTTTGCCCAGTTAAAAGTTACTGAGTCAAGAGTTTTAATGGTATATAGCTAGCAATCAGATCTCTTTTCCTTCCCTGCTCTTTCATAGCATTTGTATTAGAATGAATTTATTTCTGCAGCATTAGTGAAAGAAGCACCAGTCCAATTGGTTAATTAAAGTTAAACTCATCTATCCACAGCTATTAAAATGCCAATTAAGGCATCAATATATGGGGACTTCCAACATTTCCACTTTGGTGATTCAGAATTAAATAGGAGTATGGGAGAAATTCTTGAATAGCAAGTATTATATGACTCTGAATAAAGAAACTAAGGCTGCGAAGATTTCAAACTGTGCTGTGCAAGACTGCCTGCTATTGCTTTATTCCCCCCACCCCTATGTGAGCTGACTGAAAGGTGTGAGAAGATGAGCTGAGCAATAGCACTTTTCAAGATAACATGACCAGCTGCTCGAAAATGGCCTATATGTTTGTTTCTGTAGTAAGGCTTATTCCTAAACTCTTATCAGAAAGAGCATTCATTCTGTGTCCATTCAGGCAAGCTAAGCAGCATAACATATTTGCAATTTTGCCACGTTATTTGTTTCATGGAGGAAGGAAAAAGAAAAGTGCATGGGCTGCAGGTTACTTATATGGATTGAAATGATGGATATGGAGACAAATAAACTGTTCTATAAACAAAGGGGCTGAATATTTGGAAGTTCTGGCAGAGGAATACACAATGGAACCCTATATATTAATTTACCCACTCAGCAACTACATTCTTGCACTGCCATATTTCCCTACTAACAAATGGTGGTATGCAGCTAAAACATGTTACAATGATCCAATAAATCAGTATAAACCTCTTTTGATGTTGGGTGTGTGCTGTTTTCCACCAAGCACGCAACTTTGGCAGGAATGGGCTAAGGGCGGAAATTAAGAGGATACCTACTTAACCAGCCATGTTAGCTACATCAACCTGCCAGTTAATGAAATGACAGTCCTCACAGTCCAACCTCACTCACAGTCTTCTCCTTTTCCAGCTGCAGCATTGTGAACAGAGAGACATGCACTGTTCTGATTGACGCAGGGTGAAAATGTCAGCGCTGTTGCTGTGAAAGTTCCTTTATCTGACCTGAATAGAATATTTATGCCTTGGGGAAAGGACTTCTCTTCGCTGATGTCACAGGAATCACCACTATTCCCACTTGGGACACAATTCTGTTCCTGCATAATGACAAAGGAAGGGGAGAACTCTTGATTGTATTCACTTCTGAACCAGTACATTTGAGACTATTTTCGAAGTATAAGATATGAAAAGAAAGACCAGATACTAGTAAAGATGGTAAATATTCTCTTTGGAGCAGGAAGCTCTTCTGATATTTTCTCCTTTTTTTCCTGAACTTTTCTGATATTGCAGCAACCTCCACTACTGACCAAACTGGCTGGGACTATAAAAGTTATAGTTCAAGTCTAAAATTTCCTCAGCGCAGCGTATAGGGAGACTCACAGATTTTGATGTTAAGAAAAACATAAGCCAATTTGACATCCCAAGAAATGTATTGGAATCTATATCACACACCATAAATTTTATCCTGAAGTGTAAATTGAGGCATAACATGGAAAAAAGCAGACTTTGTAACTGAATTCCTTCTTTCTTCAGAAAACAAAGTCCTGGTAATTTCCATTTATTATGTCTTAACAGAACTCTCTAAAATTCTTTGACTCTAACCCATGTACTTGAATTATCTTAATTTTCAAAGTCAATATTTATGCTACAAAAATGTTTTTCCCTGTTCCTTAAGGGACTTCCTAATATCAAACCAATAGCCTAGGATAACGATTCTCAGGTTTTCTGATTATTTGAATGTTTAGCCAAATGCATTCTGAAATTTCAGAGTGTTTCAATAATTTAAAACACATATTAGCTATCTATCTGAGGGAACACTTCTCCCTGATTATATCAGCCGGCCCATAAGATCCAGCAGAGAGGGCATACGGAGGGATCCATCTGCCAGGAACCTATATTTGAGGATCACAAGTGGCGAGTCTTCTCTACGGTGGCCCCCGCCTTATGAAATATTCTCCCCCCTGGAAATTAGGTTAGCTCCATCCCTTTTAATGTTCCAGGAGTCCTTCAAGATCTGATTGCACCACCGAGCATGGGAGATCCCAGGGAACTGTAGACTTGTTTAGATGGCTCCACTCACCCTGTCTCTGCTTGTTGTTTGTATATTTTCAGTTTTAATCTATATCTTAATGCTTTTTTATTTTTAGGTATATGTATGTTTGTATTATTTTTTACTAACTATTGTACACCACCAAGAGTCACTTCTTATGAGATGGACAGCTATATAAATTTGATGAATTAATAAAGAAATATTATAATATAAATGGGAATTTACCCATCTGTATTGTCTTAATTGTCTAAAAAGACTCTTTGGGATTTCCTAAAAATATTCAGAATAAGTGAGTCTATCACCTACATACTATGTATATTGAGATGGTAGTGGAGCATTTTGATAATTTTGCTGCTTCTGATATTATACATTCATTTCCATTTGCTGGAATTCTGATTCTTAAAACAGTGCTGATAAACTGAAGCATGAATTTAAATTAATCTGTCTCCATGAACAGATGCAAATGGAGGAGTGCTTGAGGGTCTGTATTATATTTCCTCTTTAATAGCCTGTATTAATACCTTAGACGGATTCAACATAATTTTTTTGAATATTGGCATTTTTAGTATGGCTGCGGAAGGGATCACTGCCTATTTTACAGTCAGGTTCTCAATCCAAATTGGCCCCAGACACTTTGCATGAGTCCGGAGAACAATTCTTCCAACTTATACATTTCTTAGGAAAGTGAATTTTAAAAATGGAAAAATGGCTCCCAATGCTGCTTTCTTTAAATCAGAGTAAGAGGAAATTTTGTAAGAAAATTAAAATTATGAGATACAATGTACCACATTTTGCAAAAAAAATCATACCAAGGCTTTTCAAGTTATATGCAGCTCTATTCAAAAGTTGAGCCCAAGTGACAATGAAGTGCAATTGTTATGACAGCAAATGTCTTTTACCAACCATTTAATATACTGTAATTAGACAAGCAAAGATCACTCTGTTTTCAAGACAGTCACTGAATTCAATTCCCCATAGGATTTTAAGCCAGAAGCTGGGTGAGTAAAAAAATTGCCCATTCCTTTCTGGGTTTGGTCTTCCCCCAACTTTTTAATAATGATCAAAACAATTTTTTTTCATAAAATCTGTTAATGAAACTACAGAGTTATAATTTGAATAAATAAATCTGTAAAAATGGAGAACCAACATGAGGATGAACAAATTCTAGATATATGCAATTTCTTACAAACATATCTTTATACATTTTATGTTATATTTTAATTTAATATAACAGCCCACTTCAAAAGACTCTGGGCACCTTATAAAACTTTTTGATTTTGCGGAGGCAAATTTCACCAAATACACTTTAATTCTGGAGTAAATCTGTAATAAATCTTAGTCAGCAGAACTATTCAGAATTATTCAGAAAATTGCGCGTGGCACACATCAGCCAATAACTACACACTTAAAATCCTTTTAAACTAAATGAAAAAATCAGGCTTAATCAAATAATTCCTCTCTGAACACAAGATGGCAGCCTTAAATACATACAGTCCCACACAGCTTTTAATCTTACAGATCATTAAATTCCTAATTTACACATTATGTTTTTGTGGGCCTGCCCATAACTCATTAGTGTTAAACTCATGAGATGTAAGGATCAGCACGTATGACAGCTGCTGTTTTTTTAAAAAAATAAAAGAAAGAAAAAATCGCTCTACTCCTACCTTTGAAGGTACATTGATGTCAAAAGGATGTTGTTTTTAACTCACTTTTAGCTTGGTTTTCATATTTAAGAACAAAAACAGAAGTTTGGTTCCCTTGCTCTATACACAAATCTAACATTTTCTATTTGGTATAATTTATATATGAATATTACTGACCACACAAAAAGAAGGAGCTGATATCCAGCAAGCTTGATGTATGCTGTATTCTGGAGTTTGGAAAGCATTTGGCAAGAGAATTTTACGTAAGAAGTAAGTATAAGACAAATGAGCAATTTACTCATTATGTTAATATTTCCTGCCACACTTCATTCTTAAAACATTACATTTCTTCATTGAGCTTAATATGCCTTCAGAAACTATGATCAGGATTAGAGCATTAAAATGAAATACTGAGACCTTTTTGTCTGTGAAAATGTAATGGTGAAAAAGTACCTGACCTCCCACAATTTACTAACCCAGAAATATTACTTAGGAATTCTGGGAATTCAGTGTAAGAAGATTCAGGATGAAATACTCATCATGCATACTTCAAGATGTAACACATATTAATAGATCTAGTTTAAAAGCTCAGTTATCACTCACTAAACCAGGAAGGCTGTAGACTGGGATCTCTTGGTATAATCAATGGAGTATTTTTGCAATAGATTGCCTCGACTCCTTCCTTCCTCTTCCTAAATAAGTCTGCTGATTACTAGTAATTTGCCAGGAAAACTAGAAGTGGATTTTTGTATGGTTCTGTTAGCCTAGTATATAGTTCATTGGTTCTACCATTTTGCACCTGGATTTACTTCCTCTTCTACACATTATTTTCTTATAGTTCTAGACGATAGCTTCTAGTACTATAGTAAATTGAACCAATTAAGATACATTTTGTTCTTTGTACAGAGAAAAATTGTGATGCAGAAAAATGTGTGAATCAGATTTACCTTCCCCATTTTGTGTCAATGTGTTGCTTTTGCCACATGTGAACAAGAGAAGGCTTGAGCGGTCACAATAGGCCTGTGACTTAATATCAGTCTTCTCAACCTGGTGCCCTAAATGGGCCTTGGCCTAACTTAGGGCTACTATGGATGAAACATCAATGAATAGATAATGGGGAGAGAGAAAAATAGCAGTGATAAGAAATTGGAATTTGCTTGTAAGCACCAATCTTCTTGGCCCACTCATGCGAACTCCTTTAAAAAGATACCTTACCTATTTAAGCAGACTCAGAATAGAACCAAAAGGTCCTTGATACCTGTCAGTCAGCAAATCCCATATCTCTATGTACTTTTCACTCATAACAGCATCACCACCAAAAACAAAGATAAGTGTGATGACCTGTATTTTCGTTATTCATTTGACAGAGAAGCGGAAAATTTCTTGTGGCTGTCAGAAGGGTATCATGGACAAGAGAAGGCAAGCATCAGACAAATAACTTCTGAAGACAGAGGACACTGTCAACAAAATAAAATAGTCAGTGGTATAAGGTAAAAAAGTGATTCTCGCCATAGCATAGTGGATTCCTGGCTTTCAAAGCAATGATTTAAATTACAATCGTATATGTCTTTACTGTGAGAAAGTACTATTGAATTACATGAAACTTAGCCTTGAGTAGAATTACATGCTTTGCACTTTTAAGAAAAAATGAAACCGTAATTCTCCCCGGCACCTAGGGTACTTGAGAACTATTTCCAAGCGGGATAATAATATCTGGTGGTGGGAATAATTTCCTGCCATCATCTGAATTTGTTAGATCACCTTTTTAATTAACAGGCCATTCAATCTGGAAATTAAAAATTATACTGAGAACAATGGCATTATCCCAGCAGGATTTAAAATTCTGCTCCCTAAGAGAGGGGAACTAGCCTACAAAACGGAAATAGAAAGGTATCTGAAAGGATGTGAAATCATTTGTCCTGAAGATGATCAACAGCACAATCAGAGTAATATCTCTCCTTCTCTAGATTCTATAGAATTAGTAGCTTGGCTAGTTTGAACAAGTCATTTTGCAAACCAAAACATTCACAAACAATATTTTCCTCTGTGCAAGGAACAGTTCAAACCTATTCTGGCAGCATCCTCCTCTTAGAAACAGATATGCATAAATTGTTTCTAATGAGACCATCTGCCTTTTATGGCCCTCTTTGGAACTAAATAGTACCCAAAGACCACTCTGTCTTATACAGATCGATGGATGAAATGTCTGCTCCTGCTTGTGAAAGAAAGAAAGAAAAGTGAGTTGGATTTGCTGAAAGGGAACATGTTTTGATTACAAACATTTAGGATGACTGGATTGTAGCAAATAACAGTTTGAAGAAGAAGAAAAAAGCTAAACTTCAATGGTCCAAGGACCATAAGAGCTTCCAAGTAGTCTTTATCAAATTAGATTTTGATGAAGAATCAGTAATCATATATATATTGTTGAACTACATAATCACCAATGATTATGATGGCTGATTATGATACAAGTTCCCCACACCTATTCAGTGCCTAAGGAAAATTCTCAAAAACATGTCTTCTTTAAATTTTTCCTCTTAAAATTAAAAATCTTGGTTTTGGAAGCTTCTTATTTGCAAGTTAGCTGCTTAACATGAGTTCCTTTCTATATGTTTCCAATACTTGGTACTTTCCAAGAGCTATCCTGGCCGCTGATGATAGAAAAAGAAATAACAAATCAACGTAATAAAAATGCATGTATTGGGAATTTTTTTCAGATGCTGCAAAGTGTGTGAAGATCACAATTCTACCTTGTAATAATTACATGTTGATTCTCAGTCCATTGGACTGGTAAAAAGTAATTCCATATTGCATTTGGGCTTGGAACATTAACATACACATACATGTTATAATTAATGATTAAATCATTGTACACTACATTAGATCATTATTGGTGAACTAATGTATGGACTATACAGACAAAGAATATAGGAAGTCATCAGGTAAATCAAATGGAGATTATTTAAATGTGTCAGATATAATAACAAAAATAGGATGTGATTTTATTCATATATATAAACATTTGTCTAAAATGTTTGTCTCACCCTAAGAAAAATTAATAGATTACAAACTACAAAGAAACACAATAACTAATGTTTTGCACATGAGATACATTATTTCTTCTCTAAGAAAAAAAATGCTTTCATTTATTTCAAAAAGCTTAGAGTTAAAAAATTGATTAAAAATGTGTATAATTTTGCATGAGATGGATACTGGCTCTTCAGTGCCATCATGTCAGAGAGGAAACTACTTAGTTGACTTTTTCTAATTATGAGTTGTGAGGAGAAATATATTTATTACTTTTTAAACTTTAAAATATTTGTTTTGTAGTCTGAAAACCCAGCAGCATAATGAGATTTAATCAAAGGGACTTGTATTTCAATCCTTGCTTGCTACAAGCTACACATAGATGTGTATCTTGGATAAAAACATACATAAGTGATAATCCATGATCTGAAGCCTTATTTGCCACACTCTGAAGCTTTTGTATTCTTCATCTGAATTATGACGTTCAAATCGTACAAAATAATCACTCCATTCCATTCTGCCCTGGTCAAGCCCACTCCAATTATTGTATCCAATTCTGAATATTACATTTTAAGAAAGATTCAGATAAATCAGAACAAATTAAGAGAAGTGCAACAAACATGCACTTTGGACTTGGAATTATGGTGTAGGAGAAACTATAAATAAATTTGCTACATGTTGGTCTCTAGCCATTTCTTTTCCTATTCCCTCTCCTGATGCCTATTATGGGTATATGCAGGGCTTTTTTTGTCATAGAATGCCCAGAACAGAGTTCTGGCACCTTTTTTGGATGGAACCTTGTAGGGTAGGCAAGGCGGGTTGTATGACATGTGTGAGTTCCGGCACCTTTTTTTTTTTTTTTTTTTACAAAAAAAGCACTGGATATATGTAATAATCTTTCAGAAAAATATGCCCTGCTTTTGGTATAAAGAATGTTGACAATAAAAGCTTGTCTTCTAATGCAGTTTTTAAGGTGTCAGAGAATTCATCGTTGTTTATGATTCTGTAATTCAGGACAAAATGTGTGTTCAAATGCTTTCCACCATACTGAGAATTGTTGTTTTACACTTTCCCAAACTAGATTAATTCACAGGAAATTGTTAGAATTAAATTGGGATCTATTTCTGGATCTAACTATCAATTCTTCATCAGCTTCTTTTTCTAGCCCCTGGCTTCTCATTTTGCAACTGTAATAGGTTGTCACACTGCAAATAAGGACAAGTCCTAGCTTTTAAGAGCACCGAGTATGGAAATTACTGTAGCTCAATGGCAAAACAATGCTTTGCATGCAAGGAAATGTTTTTATGCAGAGGGTCTAAGGTTCAACTGTATCGCCTCTAAGTTAAAAGGATCAGATGACAGGTGAAAAGAGGAAGTTGCTTCCAATTATAGAACCTACCCATCAGTGGCTGGTAGTTACAAGGGATGACTGCTACCTCACAGTGAAATACTGTTCTTCCAGCCTGGAATCATCTGTTTTTTAATTTCCTCTAATCCCCCCAATTTATGCCACTCAGTGCAAAATTAAATAGTAACTAAACCCAGTTGTTCAGATAGATGAGAGAAAGAGGGCCCATTTTGCTGCTGCCTGGTAAGACTTTCATGCTTCATCACACAAAATCATGGAGGCATCTTCACTTTGTGGCCACTCACAGGTGGTGATCACTGCAATATGTAAAATTGCAGGTTTTGATACCCAGACACACTTGTCGGGTGTAGGTTCCTAGAGGCAGCTGGTCAGTCAGTATCAGAAAAACCAGGCTTTTAGGTCTCTGATATAATCCAGCAGGTTTCTAATTTTTGTTTCTAACTCTATAAATACCTGCAACTCCTATTTGATCAGAATAAGAATGAAACCAATATGCTGAGTGTAGTAACTACTGCAGTGCTTTAGGATTTGGTAGCTAATCTGGAAAGACTAATTAATACAGAATTCAGCAGTCAACACTTACTGGATATTTTCACACAATATGGTGTGCCATTTTTTTTGCTTTTGCTAAGGTGACCAACTTTTTTACAATGAAAAGGAGGACACAAATAAATTGAAGAAAAAAATATCGTAAATAAAAGAAACATTTTATTCATTGCAACAATAATACAGACAACTTGCATGTACAAAGTTTGCCAGTTTTGGCGCGCTCAGCAGCAATTCCTATTGGCTTTTGAAAGCCAATAGCAGGAATAGCACAGCTCATGCAAAAGTTGAAAAAAAAACCATCAAAAAAAGGTGCAGGAACGCCGTTCTGAGCGTTCTATGAGGAAAAAAAAGCCCTGCAGATTAGTCTTCAAATATCGAAAAGGAGGACATGTAGGAGGACACTTTTCGAGGGAGGACAGAACTTACAAAAGGAGGGCTGTCCTCCCTAAAGGAGGACGGTTGGTCACCTTACTTTTGCACCGCTATCATCCCGTCCCATTCTCTTTCCTAGTCAACTGAACCAAATTACTTCTGGTTCAATTACACTGCAAGGACTGTTCTGAAGCCACTTTTATGCTGGACACCCTGAAGCTGTGCTGAACTTGGTGGCAAGCAGTTTCACCACTGGAAGGCGTTCTCACTGCATTCCTCCTTCTATTTCATGAGCTTTAGCATTGTTAGCTGATTCTATATTAGAAATGCTAGCCTGACAGCTTCCCATTTCCCTGTTCGGTCAGTTCCCCTCTTTTCTTTGGGAGAGGATGATCAGGACTGCTTTTATTTTTATTTCCTTTCTTTTCCCTTTGAATGAAAATGGACATTGCAGGACCTACAACAACTCAGGCCCAAGCAGTGATTTTTTTTTTTTTACGCCTTGTTCTCACTGTTTCTGAGTTGGCAGCAGGGAATATGATTGTAGATTGTTTTCAAACTGCTGCTGAGGATTGGGAAGTGAAAACAATGGTCATGTGGAAGTGCCCTGACAGCTTAGGGCAGTGATGGCGAACCTTTTAGAGACCAAGTGCCCAAAAACCGCCCCCCACTCCGCCTCCCACCCTGCTTGCTCCACCCCCACCCGCCCCTTGCCCCGCCCACCCAAAGGGACACGCATCGGCTCCATGGCCCGCAGCAGATCACCCAGGCAGCCTTGCAGCACCATGGCAGCCACGCCCTCCACCGACACCCCGCAGCATCATTTGCACACTATGGGGTGCGAGAGCGGAGTCGTGTCCCTGCTGCTCGGCTATGTCCTTGGCTGCACTGCTCCGTGTGGGCCGCACCTGGGGGCGATTCTCCTCCAGGGAGGCTGCTAGTAAGGAGGGGGCCACGGGGAAAGGCAGGGCTGGGGCGATGGCACGCGTGCCCACAGAGAGGGCTCCGAGTGCCGCCTCTGGCACGTGTGCCATAGGTTCGCCACCATTGGCTTAGGGCCTGGTAATTGAGAACAACTATTTGAGTCCTATCTTTGCTTATTGGTGTAACTGGAGAGCTTGCCTATGTGTGCCATGGGACTCTGGCAACAATTTAGGTCTCAACTTTCTTTGTAGCTGTTTCTGGTTTCTAAAATTGTACTCTTTGTCAAACTGAGTGAACCAATCTCTTTATTCTTAGGTAAAAGGTTTGATAATATTAAACAAGTGTAAGGACCCACCTCACTTTACATCTTAAGAAGACAGAACTCTTGGAATGTCTCTTCCAACAGGAATCTTTATTAAGAGAAATTGATTGCAGGCATGCTAGACAGGATCTGGGGAATCCTCTCCCATCATTCAATGTTTTAAAGTGTTCCCAAGCAGCCCCCACCCCACAGTTCTTCCGAGCGATTCAATCTGTCAGTCCGCTCCGTCGGCACAATCACTCATCCTCTCTTTTCCCAGATCCCAAGCATTACATTTCCCCCCCCCCCTTTTCCCTCACTGCCGGCAAAGGGGAGAACTTCAGAGAGGATGAAAGGCGATGGCCGCATTGTTATGGTTAGTCCTTTCGAAGAGAATCAACACCCGGTCACTTTGTAGTTAATGAAGGACGTGGGAGTCATAAAACCCCCTCCTCCATGCTTACCCTCCTCCCCTTCCGTAGTATGACAGAATCCAGAAGAGAGTAAGAATTGGTTTTTTATCAGAGTAGGTAGATAGAAATGAAATATAATTGGATTCTGACATCAAGCTTCTAATTGTTGTTGGTTTTAATTTAAACCTTAATGTTGAACTGTTACTTTAATGCTCCAGTTAATTCTGGCAAAATGGTCTGCAGAGTGTGGTCAAAAAAGTCAAGATGGTAGCTGTGATGGTGTGATCAAAGCTGCATCTGATTTTTATGTGAGTTGCACCATCACAGCCATCATGTTGATTTTTTTGATCACACACTGAAGGCACCCCTGAAATTCTGGCTCTATATTGCTGTAAGACTACAGTAGTTGATGATAATGAAGCTACACATGATAATGTTATCAACATATCTGTCCCTATTTATCTGGAATGCTTTAAACAATTTCTGAGATCACATTTAGCCTATTAGAACGCTGCTTTAAAGCATAGAATATTGGAAGGAATATATCTGTGCCATCTCCCTCTACAATCCTTTCTCAGCTACTGTAAGAATTGGGCCACACTTCTGCTTTATCTGTGAACAGAGCAGACTTGTGGGTGGCTGCCTTGTCATGTCTCCTACTCTAAAAACAACTTCTTGCTGTCTCCCATCTGATTTTGAGTGGGTTGGATTCAATTATTTTTAACTGGGCATGAATAATATAAATTTTTTATCAAAAGATACATTGGAGGTTGAATTGTGAGCTAAAACAAAACACTAGCCAAGTAAGGCTCTAAAGAACGAAACCTGAAAGAGCAATTTTGTCATAGTGAACATCATCAAAACAAAAAAGTCTAAAAATTTGCTGCAGTGTGAGTTCATAAAAGCAAATTGAAATATGCTATTGGCTAGTTAGATAGTGATAGAATGAAATGGGAAAGGGGTGGATTCCTATCATTTTTTAATGATACTAATCAATAAAATAAAACCACTTTTAAGTCTGTTATAGAAATTTGACATTAAAAGTCTACATAGTTGTCATCATGTTTTTATCATTATGAAATTTAGCTCAAAGGTTATTCATGCAAAGCTAACTTGCAACTGCTTTTAATGAAAGCAAATAATCTGACCATAGATTTTGATATCAATTAATTTGACCTAAAATCTAAAGCAATCCTTGAGCCAGTGACTGGATTCACATATTGCAGTATGCTTTATGTAGATTTGTATTGTTTTAGCTTAGCTGAATTCAGCAATTATTGTTTATAGAATGATTTATGTTTTAGTGTATTTTATGAACCTAACCAATTATGTTATCTTCGGTAAGCCACAGTTAAATAAACCATAGTAAAAAAAAAAGATCTAGTCAGCTGTTCACTTGCCAATATTGCCAATCCTGTCTGTCCTTCCACTTTCCCAGTTGCCAGAAAAAAATCTTCAAAAGAAAAAGATAGAAGGTAGAAACTCATTTTATACCCCAGACCTGGCATTTTGGTTCATTTTCAAACCAGCACGATGATATATAGAATAATGCCAGCGCGAAGGCTGGTCAGCAAGGTGCCTCCTTAAGTGACAATTCATTAATCCCCACATTCTATCAAACTGTGGTTAGGGAGGAAGAGGAGGAAGAAGAAAATTGGAAATTATCTATCAATATCCAAACAGCAGGGCCAAAAGTACCTCTCTGAGTCTAACCATTCTGTTTGCCAAGGACTGCAGCTCACTTGTAGCCTTTTAATAAAATTTGTTACAAAAGGTACTCCCAGGCTCCTGTTAGTTTGTTGATGTTTCTCACAGAAATTTTAATTCTAATTTAACATTTCTCACAATACAATCTGCATACAAGGTAATTAAATCAAGTGACAGCATATAACTTTGGGATACTACATTTCAAGTTCTGAACTATTTAGTTGCTTCATATTTCATTGCAGCTATTCTTTCCTGCTTATACATGCAACCCAAGACTTGCTCGGATAGCTCTACTGATGGGGTGGCCATTTTTATCCTCTCTTACCTGAGGTTTGTATTTCTAACGTTCATGATATTTGTTAATATGGATGTTATATTTTGCTTTTATTTGTTGTTTTTATCTGATTGTTGTTCGCTGCCCAGAGATACCTTTGGTGTGATGGGTGACTATAAAAAATTGATTAATAAATCTTTTACACTATGCAAATTATTCTTTACAGTTTTATCAAGTTATAACATATCACACACACTTGTGTGTGTGTGTGTGTGTGTATTGTTGTCTGTCTTTTCTCTGTCTTTGTCTTCCCACTTCACCTTCCGACCTTCCCTTGTTTCTCCCTCTTCCAAGCCATCCTCAGATGCCATTAGTAAGGCTTTGCTGTTTGTCTCTCTAATTACAGATTTTTATTTGCTCTTGTGATAAGAGTTGTTACTTACTCAAATATTCCATAGGCCACCACTATGCTGCATTGCTACCCATTCCTATTTTGATAAAAAAAATATTTAATTATTTATTTAATTTCTACGTCACCCATCTCATTGATATAGTGACTCTAGGTGACTTACCAAATAATAAAACATAAAAAATACTAGAAAACAATTAAAATTAGAAAAATTGAATAAAAAAGCTAAAAAAAACTAAGTAACACCTGTGATTTACGTGTATCAATCTATGTTATGCTATGCTATGCTATGCTACGCTACGCTACGCTAAGTCAGGCCAAGCTGTTGCCTCACTTCCTTTTATTAACAAAGATTTATTTATTTATTATATTTCTATACTGCCCATCTCATTGATACAGTGACTTCAGGTGGCTTACAATACAAATAAAAAAATTAAAAGTGCTTAAAAAATAGCTAAAATTGGAAAAATTGAATAGAGAAGTTAAAAGTGAAAAACCAAAATAATGGGCAGCCTGGAGTGGAGATCTTCTCTAACCCCATCAATCACTCCCAATATAGCAGGCTCCTGTCAGGTGCCCAGCCAAGTGACAGAGCCAAATTTTTAGGCTCTTCCAAAAGGCCAGGAGTATGGGAGGAGACTCCACCTCCAGTGGGAGAATATTCCAGAGGGCAATATTCCACAGCAGTTCTTTTTTTGACTCAGAGCTGAAATTCTTTGGCTAATAGGATCCAAAGTAGGCTCTTTCTGCTGGAATGAGTAGGGCAGACTACTGAAATGATTCCTCAGATATACTTCTTATTTTTCCTGCTCTTAAGATTTATGTTCCCACCTCCTCTCTATTCTGAAAAAAACATATATTTAATTCTGTATTAAAATATTTTTTTAAAGATTCTTTAAATGTAACCAGGTTCAATGCTTCATTTGTAGATAATAATTGCGATTAACCTGTTAAAAGACTAATATAATATAGCGCTGCCTGGAACAACTTAAAACAGCTATATCTTTTTTCTGATCTCTCTAGCACTGAAAATGTTACCTAGTTGGGTAATGAAATGTCTGCAAGAAAACAACCAAATTCATAGAGCAACAAAGTCTTCACAGTTCAACCCTGAGCTACAATTTCGCCCCCCCCCCTATCTTTTTCTGAGCTTGTGTGGCAGTTTTCAGCTGATAGGTCATCTGGCAAGGATGAATGTGGATGAATGTAAGGATGAATACTTACAATAGCATATCTAATAGTGGCAGAGAACTGATTGCACAAACAGTTAATGGGGCTAGAAATGGGGCAGACAAAAATATCAACAGTGAAGAAATAGTTAGGCATTATATGGGTGTAGAAGGCACTGGCAAAAATAATAAGCTGTATCTGTGTTACAGAAAAGAATAAAAGATTTATCTAGAGATATCTAATATATCCAGGTGCTTGGCTCCTGGGCAGTCTTTCATGAGGAAAAGGAAAAATGTTCTCAGATTCTTCTATCCTTCTGAGTGATTTTAAAATGAAGGTATAAACTGTAGGGCAATCATAAAAGTTATTTAAAACACAGCATAATTTGAATTTAAAAACTAAGCAGAGAGCAACAATTTAACATTTTCTTAAAAGCCTGTACATATAAAACAGTCTTAAAGCAAAAAAAAAAAATTGACAACATGTATATTCCATTATTTGAACTGATAATACCTAGCCAAACTTGGCTGATCTTAGAAACAAAGCAAGTCCAAATTTATCAGTACTTCGAAGGAAGACAATCAAGATATTCCCCAAAAATAATTGCCTGGAAAAAGACAATGACAAACCACTTACTATTGTCTCCCTTCCCCCCCAAAAAAACCTAACATGGACTTCTCCCAAAAGGAACAGAAATTTGCATAAAAGAAATAAAAACATGTGCAGAATGTAAAAATGATTTTATAACTTTTCAACACATATAATGAAAAATTACTCCAGTGCATTAAAAACAGGAAGCTGGTCAGAAAGGCAGGTAGACAATGGAGTCACAGGAGACTAGAGAATTTGTATGAATTATGTGCATGTGTTCGGTGCAGAAGATGTAGAGGAGATATTAATGTCTAAATAGACATTTTCAGAAAGGGATACTAAGAAGCTGGTTCAGGAAATGTGACAAGGCATGGAGTTCTAGACATTATTGACCAATTGAAAACAAATCATCAGTTCCAAATGGCATCCATCTGAGAGTTTAGAAAAAAGAAACTTAAATGGGAAAACACTGATCTAATAGCAAAATATCCCAAAGACTGACTTTTGAATTAAAAGATTGGGCAGTGACCAATGAAATGCCAATTGATGATGATGAGGTCCAGGGGAAATTTAGGAAACTAAGATCAATTAGTTAATATGTGAAAATATTGTTAAACATATTAGATAAAAGTTATCAAAGAGATAAATTTACCAAGCTCAAAGATAAATCTATCAGCATAAGTTCTGAAAACAGTTCTGTATCGCTAATCTTACAAGGTTTTGAGAATATCAGTAAGAAGCAAAGCAGGAATGATCTGGTAGATTTTGTAAAATTCCTAAACAATATTGAGCAATCATGGCCTAAAAGGAGAGGTTTAAAGATCAAAAGCAGAGAATGGAAAGGAATAGTCTGTTCTTAAAAGAAAAGAATGTAAAGACTGTGTAATTCAAGGATATCTTTTAAATCTAATGATTTTTCATTATGTAAATAACCTGAAGGTAGGGACGAGACAGCCAGGATTGCTAGTGACACCAAATAATTCGAAATGATTAAAAGAAAATAAAAAAGAATCCAAATATATATGCTGCCCAAATCACTTTTTAAAGTGAAATGGGCAGCAAATGAATTTAATAAATAAATAAATAAAAAGGAATAAAAGGCTTTTTCCAAACTGTGGGACAATTACAAAATCATCCAGTATATTTTAAATATAAATTGTTATGCATTGACACAAAAATAATTCTAACTTTATTTGATGGTGTATGGTGTTTGCCAGGAAATAGAATTTGGGTTATCAAGGATACGTTAATGAAAGCATCAACCTCTGCAAAAATGATGTTAAAAAGCAATAATAAATAATAATGTTGATATCATAATTACTTTATGCATGTATTATAATGCAACTATACTTACAATAATATGTACTGGTTACTGCACCTTAAAAATCAGTATGATATGTGACATGACATGGTACAAAAATATAATCCAAATGCTTAGGAGACAGAAAAACTCCTTATGAAGAAAGACTGCAGGGACTGAGACCTTACATTGTTCTTTTTTAAATTTAAGAGTTGGCCTGACAGAGGTATATAAAATTACAGAAGAGTACAGGTAGTCCTTGACTTACAACAGTTCACTTAGTGACCATTCAAAGTTAAATCACTGAAAAAAGTGACTTATGACCATTTTTCACATTTATGATCATTCCAGTATCCGCAGGGCCACATGATCAAAATCTGGGTTCTGGGCAACTTGTTCTATTTATGACGGTTGCAGTGTCCCGGGGTCATGTGATCACCTTTTGTGATCTTTTGACAAAACAAAGTCAATGCGAAAGCCAGATTCATTTAACAACCTTGTTACTAATTTAACAACTGCAGTGATACACTTAACAACTGTGGCAAGAAAGATCGTAAAATGGAGCAAAATTCACTTAACTGTCTCACTTAGCAACAGAAAATTTTGCTTCAATTGTGGTCGTAAGTTGAGGACTACCTACAGAGAGATGGTGGATAGAGTTTTCTTCTTTCTTTCTTAATAGTAGAATCCAGGATTACCTAATGACACTGGACGGTGGAATCTTCAGGACAGATACATGGATGTTTTTCTTCCCTATGAAATTTAATAAATGGATGTAGTTGCTGATGGTAGTTGGTATAAGCAGTATTGAGCTGAATGGATCAATGGTTTGACTTAGTTTAGATCAGCAGTTCTCAACCTATGGGTCGCAACCCCATTTGGGGTCGATCGACCATTTCACAGGGGTCGCCAAGCAAGGCTGTCCGCCATTTTTTTCCCCTTTTCCGGTGGGTGCCTTATCTCCCTTGAGCTGGGCCAGCTGGTGGTCGGCCTGCTCTGTCTCTGCCGCTTGCCAGCTATGCCTTGGCCGGCGCAGGGGGCAGAACCACGCATGCGCGGCGCTCCCGGGCAGGGAAAGTCCTCGACTTACGACCGGTTGGGTAGTCCTCGACTTACAACCGGTTTAGTACTCGACTTACGACCGGTTGGGGTTCGCGGCATTAAAAAGGTTGAGAACCACTGGTTTAGATGAATGGTTAATATTTTCAGTGTTAATTACTGTACATATTTGCAAAGTCCTGCTTATCCTTTCGTTCTCTATTCAAAAGTCCTGATTATCACTATCAACTGTTTTGCAAACTTGCATATCAGCAAACTTGTATTGATCAGAAAAGAATAGATTTATTCCACCTATTCAAATTGTTTGAGGCAAAAAGTTCTGAATGTGCAGTATGCATTAAAGGGTATTTTCAGGACATCAAATGCCAACTATAGTTCCCTTCTGGAATTAAAAGGAAGCTGGTGGTTTCAAGGAAGAACAAATCATCTGAAATCCCTTATGCCGAGAGAGATCTTTTGTCCTCTCTTGATGTGAGAGTGTGGGTGCACACTTACAATTCAGAAGTGCATCCTAGAGACAGTAACCAGGAGTAATTGAACTGGCAAAGATATGATATAAATTGGTACTTTTTCTGGAAGGCTGGAGAAGAGAAGATTTATACAGTAATGCTGCAGAAATGAGTGCAATATCAAATTCAAATATTTTGGGGGAGTGGTCCTTATGAGTCAGTATTCACTCCTGGCAACTGACTAGATAGTGTTGACTCCTAGAAAACTACCTGCAGATTTCTTGGCAAGATTTTGCAAGTAGTATGCCATTGCCTTTTTCCTGGGGCTGAAATAAAATGACTGGCCCAAGGTCATCCAGCTGGCTTTGTGCCTAAGGAAGGATTAGAACTCAGTTTCCAGCCTGGTGCCTTAATGACTACACAAACTGGCTCTCAAGTTGAACCTACACTATGCAATATTCTTTTGCCACAACTCAATCACTTTTGCAGTAAACAAATATCATCTCACGCTGCTAGCAAACAGGATTAAAATTCCTGCTGTTTAGGAGCAGATATTTCTTCCGAAAGGCCGGGGGGGGGGGGGGAAAGGAACAAAAAATCTTCCAAGCCTTTTTAAGGCATGTCTACAAAGTGGAGAGATATGGGAGCTTTAGGACTATGTATTTTCATTTTCAGAGACTTGCCTTGAGGGGAGAGGGAGGGAGGGAGGGAGGGAGGGAGGGAGGGAGAGAGAGAGAGAGAGAGAGAGAGAGAGAGAGAGAGAGAGAGAGAGAGAGAGAGAGAGAGAGAGATCTGAGAACATATGTGTTTCTACTCCCTTTCTGCAACAATCAAGAACAAAGGATCTGATGAGGAAGTAATGTTTCCCAGTCCTTGCACACTGTAAAAAAATTCTGTTACCAGAGGCTAGGGAACAGAACAAACCAACTTTATATGAAAAAAGCCACTATTTGTTTGTAAGCCAGAACCTGACTCATTCAACAACCCATAGCAGGGTTGGTTTAATTCAGGTGAGCAAAGTGAAGACATCACAATAACATGAACATGAGTGGAGCTAGAAAACCTTGGGAGTTTTGTGTGGGATGCTGGTACGGTATTTGAAACAATGTGTACAACTATTTTATTTGCTTTATATAAAAAAATATTGACAAATTAAAATTAACAGAAAATTTCATCTTAGTTATCTGATAAAGGAGTCCCTGTAGATATCTATGGAGATTCTCAGTCATCCGAGCCATGGTTATCCCAAAGGTACTTTTTCAAGAGGCAACTTGGGTGTGGAGCCTTCTTGGAACTGCGCAAAGGACTATGTTGTGGAGCTATGCTTTCTGCAGGATATTTTCTGCCCTGTGCCCCTTCACTGTTGAACCCAGGCGCAGGCTGTGAAGGGACAGAAAACATCCTGTCCACACCCATTTGCACTATTCCGGTGTCCCTGAGGACATAGACAAACCTCCAAGTGGCCTCAATGACTCTCTAAACCAGACATGTCAAACACAAGGCCCGGGGGCTGGATGCGGCCCGCGAAGTGGTTTCATGTGGCCCGCGAAGCCATCCTGGAAACAGTGAGGAAATGACCCCCACTGCCTTGGCCCTGGCCCAGGCCGGCCGGGAGCCTATGTACTATTTTGTGGTGGCCATCTATGCTGAAACGCATTCAGTCTTAGCTCCACAAGGCCATCTGGAAACAGCGAGGAACCAGTCCCTGCCGTGTCAGCCCCGCCCTTGGGTGCATGCTGGGAAAGTGTCATCCTTTCTGAAGAATGAAGAAATGCACCATGCCTTGGTGCTTGCCCCGGTCCCACCCCCTTCTGCCAGAGACCCTCAGATCTGTCCCACTCCTGCCCAGGCACCCACAGGCACCCTTGACGCGAACGATGTAGAGCTGGCCATGCCCACCCGGTAGGCCATACCGACTCCATCCACACCCACCCAGTAGGCCGCACCCACCTGGCCCCCCAAGGGCAACCCCAATGCTGATGCGGCCCTCAATGAAATTGAGTTTGACATCCCTGCTCTAAAAGAATGCAAATGACCAGCTGTCTGCAAAGAATATAAATCATTCCATTCCTCACCATCCGATCAGAGTTGAAGAAGCTTCTTGGATGAGAAGTGAAACATCTTCAAAGAAAAACAAGCAAGTCCAGTTTCCTCTTGAAAAAGCACCTTTGGGAGTCCCTGCAGATTGTACTCCACTAGTCATTGCCGACTATAAGGGGCAGTGCTCATCTCTGTTTCAAGGCCACTGAGCCAGCGCTGTCCGAAGACATTTCTGTGGTCATGCAGCCAGCATGACATCACGGAGCATTGTTACCTTCCCACAGTAGCAATACTTATTTATCGACTTCCATTTGCATGCTTTCAAACTGCTAGGTTGGCTGGAGCTTAGGCAAGGATAGGCGCTCACCCCGTCACATCGCACTCCAGTCTTGAATCTGGGCTGCAGGCTTTCCAGCCAACAAACCCAGTGCCTTAACCATTGAACCACTAGGCTGCCCCCAGTTATCTGATAACTTGCTACAAAATTTCTGCATTAGGATTTCGGAGCATTTGGGCAAAAAGAAATTTAAAAAAACAAATACACACCAATTTCCCAGTATTCATTTCTTCATTCACCAAAATAAAGTGAAAGAAGCAACCTGCAACCCTGCTACAGTTCAAAAAGATGCTTTGTATAGCCTTTCAACAATCATGGCATCATCCCTGATACTGAGGGGGAAATGAATAGAACATAGACATATGCAAACAGATAAGCAATAATTAGTGAAGCTATATAGCTTACAACAGGGGTCTTCAAACTTGGCCCTTTTATGACTTGTGGACTTCAACTCCCAGAATTCGTCAGCCAGGCACTCTAAGGAATTCTGGGAGCTGAAGTCCACAAGTCATAAAAGGGCCAAGTTTGAAGACCCCTGGCTTACAAGAATACCAATTCCAGTTTTCATGCATGTATCCTAGAGAGATTTGTTTCTATAATTATGGTTCCAATGTTCAAAACATTTGCCTTCTTAAATGTTCTTGTTAACACATGGTGACTTATTCTATGTTTGTTTCTAATGTTGGAAAATGGGTGTTGCATCGACAAAAAATTGTTTAAAAAAATCCACCTGTAAAATTCCTTTTCAGCTTGGATTAATATAAAACCTAAAGCTACATTTGCATTGGTGAATTTCTTTAATTTTGGGAATCTGTTACACTTACCCCATCAGACCAACTTGAATCACTGGGCTGTTGGGAGGATAATTATGCATGTCAACTCAAACTGCTGGGATGAAAAAGGTGAGATAAAAAACTTGCCAGTTCTTGGATATTGCAGTTAGACTTTTTAAAGTGATGATCTTAGCACTGAAGCACTCTAGGATGCTCTATTTCATTCAGCAAACTGTCCAGCCAACACTCCTTTGCAAAGCAAGAAAAAATGGCTGACTGTAAAATTAATGTTGTGAAGAATGAATTTGATAAATCCTCCCCTATTAATGTCATTCACTGATATTTGCCATTTATTTTTAGAAGAGGGGGATTGTTCGGATGGCCAAGATTAAATTGAAAGTATGAAAAACACTGGCTTCTGATTTCAAGTAGCAAAACCAAAGCATTATTTTCTTGCTAACACTGAAAATGCTTGGAGAAAATAGTAAGTAATTCTGCAGTACTTCTAGCTCCATTGACAGCTCTTCTGACACCAGAACTGAGATGAAACTGGGTTTGAATCAGGTGTTCTCACCACTTTAATGGTCAGGACACTACAGGCCCTTCTGTGTGGTGGATCTGCAGTAAAGAGATTGAACTCTCTCCATTTAAAGAAAATGTCTCAGACAATCAATATTCAGCAATTGGTCAGTAATGAATGCCTCCACCTTTCTTCTCAATTTCATAAAAAGACAAATTCCTTTCTTCTCCCTCCAAAAAATATTTTTAAAAAAGTAAATTGAAAGGGTCTCTATCCATCTTGCTTGTATATACTCCAGCATGACTACTGTGTGTTTGGTCCCTTTTACCTTCCTGCCACTTTGCCATTACAAGAGTAATTGTGTATTAGGAGCAGGGCAGCTATTCTTTTCTGACCTCTGGACACTACAAAGGACTTGATGGGAAGAAACAGGTCTAATTTTAATCCTGGGAAGACTGTATGGCCAAAGCTCATCCATTTCTATCACTGGCACCAGATGGAGTTGCACTGAAGAAGCAGATCTACAATCTAGGGATTTCCTGGATTTGCCATTTCTGCTGTAGCAATAGCTACAAGTCAGAGTCAGAAGAGTCTTTGCCTAGCTTTGGATAATGTGTCAGGTATAGTCTGGTATTTGCTGTTAGTAGTAACTTATGCCCTTGTCACCTTGCATTTGGACTATTGTAATTAGGTATACATGGGATTGCCCTGGACAACCACCAGCTTCAGTTGGTGCAAGATCAGCTGCCCACTTGTTCATAGGTGAAAACCATTAAAGGCCGATTATCTCTTTGTTGCAGGAGCTCCACTGATGACTAGCTTTCTTCAAGATACAATACAGGATACTAATTAATACCTATAAAGGTGCTTGAGTCCTGGAGATCTTCAAAGCTTTTGAGTAGAATCTGCCCACCTAATGCAGTATGGTTAGGAAAATTCCCTCCACTTCCGTGGCTCTGGAAGGTCTGGGACAGGGCATCATGGAAGCAGGGCTTCTTTGCAATGGCTCCCCATCTTTGGAGCAGTCTTTCCCCCAAAATTAGGATACCTTCCTATTGATATCAAGGACTATTAAGAC
>NW_015386638.1:1024430-1028211 GCF_001527695.2 Protobothrops mucrosquamatus | reverse complement strand
TTTTTTGTCATGGTGCACACCCTTTGGAACCCTGGATCACCTGGTATTAAAATGGCTCCAATCCTGATAGCCTAATGGAGAACACTTAAGACTTGGCTCTTCTATCCAGCATGTGCATCAGAAAGTTGATGGAACTCATATGTTTTGTCATTCTTATAGAGGAATTATCCTCAATTGCCCTTTTTGCTTTCATTGTGTGCTGAATGATTTTGCTTTTATACTGTTATCTTAAATTCTTTTGGCCAGCCAGTCACCTTGATGAGATAAAGGGCTATATAAATTGAAAGAAATAAATTCCTTATTTGCAAAGGAAGCCTTGGCATTGTAGCAAGATGTCCCCCCAAGGTTGATTTATCTCTGGAGGACTCAGTGAGAAATATGAGTGGGTAGTCACCCAGATCTGGAAAGTCCTATCTGCAAATAGATATTTCCAAGAATTCCATTGCTGAATTTACATTCCTGGGTTATGCACATGCTCAAACTAAATAGTTCAATCCACAATTCAGTGTCCCTCTTCATTTGCCTCTATTTTTTATCTGGCTTTGTATGGTAGACCCAGAGATAAAAGTGGAAAACAAAATAGATTCTGCAAGGTCAAAGTCTATTCATCCTGATAAACTGTTATTCCATTTCTACACGCTACAATCAGAAAACAAAACATTCACAAATCTACAGTCAATTTTAGTGTAAATTAAAATGCAACTAAATATAATATGGAACAAATTTAGCAAAATGCATTTCAATATCTTTCTTTTTCTCTTTCAGTAAAATGAATATACTGCAGACCAGTCTGGTTCCTGCAGTATATTGTATTTGGTCTTAAGTAGCAACTTTAAAGTTCCTCTTACCTCCTAATCCCAACAAGTTTACTTAGGCTAGCTAGGATGGTATAATTTTACTTTTAAATTCCTACAGATTGGTAAGGGAAGAAATCATAGTATCAAGGTATCCATTAGTGCCATAGATGTAATTAAAAATAATAAACCAATCTCCCTTTCATACATACTATAGCATGTATGCTTGAGTTAATTTACTGATAACAGCTACTGTAATCACATCCTAAATCATGACATCGCCATCCCTAAATTTTGTACACAAGTATAATTTTAGTAACAGTAATGTATATTTAAATATTAATTTGAAACAATGTGTAAGCTTTATTGCAAACCAAAAAATCAGGATCTTTGAACTCCTTTTAACCCCCATATGTGTCATGGCAGCCATGTTAGACAAGCATTTTACCATAGCAGCCATTTTGTGAGAATCCTGACAACATGCTATTAAAAATTCAAATGCAACCCACTGACCCCCAAATGTTGGGATCCCTGGGTTAGACTGAGACAGATGAGTCAAAGACCACACCACATGCTTTAGGACTGAATGGAAATTTAGAACAAAGGCTCTGCATTCTCAGTCCAGTTCCATATCTGTTTCATCATCCTGCTCGGGTAGTCTTAACTGCAGCTATATCTTAAGAGATCACATCAAGAAGCCAGAAACCCTGAGGTGCCAAGTGTAGGAATCTATACCTCAAGATCTGTTTCTGGAAGTTAACCGCCTAGTGTCATGGGGTTAAACAAATAGCTGGTAAAGAAATAAATCTGTCAAATAAATGGTATTTTGCAGAGGTCCTGAGAAACAGATAGGTCTGCTGTTTGTACTGAAAAGAATGGCTTACAGATTTGCTCACATTAAAACTCTATAACATTTCGGGATGTTTGTGAAATAAGTAAGAACCCAGGAGCATGAGAGAAGAGAAAGTTGTTTAGTATAAAAATACAGTGCCCATTCATTCAACCAATTAACTTGGGGGCCTTGCTATTCAACCTACTCATAAGTTGAAAATAACATTAACAAGAAATCTTAATTATATCATTCCCCAATAACAGACATTTATATCATTCCCCAATGACAGACAGACAAATTTCTCCTCATAATAACACTTCATATTTAAATCTTTTTTTCACATGAATCCAGCTGTACAGTTCTTTCAGGAAATCACAGCCTAAATGATGTGAGGCAAAAAAATATACTTGAATGAACCAGACCCAGATCAGATAAACATGCCTGAGAATCAAGAAGGATTTATAAAAGAATTGCCAAATACTTTTATTGTAGTAAATTACAAGCAGAAGCTAAACATGGATTATGCTGCTCCCTGGCAGTGTGTGAATACTGCAGCACTACATACCATCAAAAGAAAACACAAATATTGATGCAAAAAAAGAGTTTTGCAAGGGCATATTTCAACCAGATTGCTTTTGCTATCAAATATATAACTCTATTCTAGGAAAAGAAAACATTCAAGATCTCTGAATATTTAGTTCCTCCTTGAAAATGTAGGTTGTCTGTCTTCTAGTCTTAGCTTTATTTCCCCTAAATTAAAATTCTAGGAGTCTTTGGAAATCAATAATATCACAAATATTTTATAGCCAGAAGGCCAGGTGGATATATTCATCAGTTCCTTTTTGAACAACTATAGATGCAGATGAACAGTGCTATAGCTCAAGATGCAAGCTCATTTAACTGAACAGTCCTACATTTTAGTGGGCTGAGTGTATATAGCAGAGAGTCTATCACTTCTAGAGTTTTACTAGTAGTCTTAAATCAGGATAGGAATTACTAGCCCTTCTTTTATTTATTTCCGCAGTTTCAAAAGGATACTTTATTTTCCCAACCATGGAAATAAATAATAGGAAAAAATATCATGCCAGATTCAGACTGATATAAGCTAGATGGCTGAATGCTAAGCAAATAAACATCCACTTTGGATTCTATCACAATAAAAATTTGTCCAGTGATATATCAACCCATGGAGTTTTCAACAGACACATTTGGGATCCCCAAAGTTCCATCCTCCATCAGCTCAAGACCCAACATTCCATTTCCTTGAATAGTGACTTTCCCAACTCTGCTGCCTTCTGAAAGGCCATTTTGCACAACAATAGAACTTATCCCAGGTAAACCAGCAAGAACGTGCCTAGTTTTCCCAGACTGGTCAGCAAATCAAATCTGTGGGATGTCCTGCCTTGTAGCCCTAAACCTCTATCAAAATCTTTATTTTATTTTTATTCCAGGGATCACTGCAGTACAGCCTGATTCTTCTCTTTAGTGCTGTGCTCATTCTTCAGACTGAATCCACAGCTGGAATTGTGAAGGCACAATCACCAACAATGTCTACAAGAAGAAGAGAAGAGAAGAGAAGAGAAGAGAAGAGAAGAGAAGAGAAGAGAAGAGAAGAGAAGAGAAGAGAAGAGAAGAGAAGAGAAGAGAAGAGAAGAGAAGAGAATCAGAGTTGGAAGGGACCTTGGAGGTCTTCTAGTCCAACCCCCTGCTTAGGCAGGAAACCCTATATACCATTTAGACAAATGGTTGTCCAATCTCTTCTTTAAAACTTCCAGTGTTGGAGCATTCACAATATCTGGAGGCAAGTTGTTCCACAGATTAATTGTTCTGTCAGGAAATTTCTTCTTAGTTCTAGGTTCTTCTCTCCTTGATTAATTTCCATCCTTCTTGTCCTGCCCTCATGTGCTTTGGAAAATAGCTTGACTCCCTCTTCTTTGTGGCAATCCCTGAGATATTGGAACGCTGCTATCATGTCACCCCTAGTTCTTCTCTTCATTAAAGTAGACACACCCAATTCCAGCAACTCTTCTTTATATCAGTGGTTCTCAACCTGTGGGTCGGGACCCCATTTGGGGTTGATTGACCATTTCACGGGGGTCGCCAAGCAAGGCTGTCCGCCATTTTTTTTGTCCGCCATTTTTTCCCCCTTTTCCGG
>NW_015386638.1:941733-1023272 GCF_001527695.2 Protobothrops mucrosquamatus | reverse complement strand
GGAACGCTGCTATCATGTCACCCCTAGTTCTTCTCTTCATTAAAGTAGACACACCCAATTCCAGCAACTCTTCTTTATATCAGTGGTTCTCAACCTGTGGGTCGGGACCCCATTTGGGGTTGATTGACCATTTCACGGGGGTCGCCAAGCAAGGCTGTCCGCCATTTTTTTTGTCCGCCATTTTTTCCCCCTTTTCCGGTGGGTGCCTTACCTCCCTTGGGCTGGGCCAGCTGGTGGTCGGCCTGCTCCGTCTCTGCCGCTTGCCAGCTACGCCTCGGCCAGCGCAGGGGGCGGAACCACGCATGCACGGCGCTCCTGGGCAGGGAAAGTCCTCAACTTACAACCGGTTGGGTAGTCCTCGACTTATGACCGGTTTAGTCCTCGACTTACGACCGGTTTAGTCCTCGACTTACAAACGGTTGGGGTCGCGGCATTAAAAAGGTTGAGAACCACTGCTTTATATGTTTTAGCCTCCAGTCCTCAGATCATCATTGTTACAAAAAAAAAAGTGGAGTAAATCTAGTAACTCCAATATGGATGCACAACAGAGCTCTTTCAAATGCTGACATGTGATAGACTTGGATGCACATGCATGCTGCAAATAGCAGGAGCTCACACAAAAATAAATACAAATATAAGATGGGAGATACCTGGGTTGGCACTAGTGAAAAGGATTTGGGAATTTGTCAACCACTTACTAAATATAGGTCAGCAGTGTGATGCAGCTATTAAAAAGACAGAGGCTATCTTGGATGCATTAGCACAATATAGAATCCACATCACACAAGTAATTCTTCTACACTGCTCTGCTCCCACTCAGAACCCATTTATATACTGTCTCCAATTCTGGGCACCACAGAGCAAAAGAATAGTAACAGATTGGAATATTTACCAGGAGGGTCTTGGAAATCAAGCCCTATGGAGTAGCTAGCAGTTAAAGGAATTGGGAATAGTTAGCCTACAGAATATACCACTGAGGGAAGATACAATAGAATTCTTCAAATATCTGAAGGGTTATTAAATAGAAGGGAAGGCCCCCCCTCCCTTCTCTCAATAAAATATGACGGGGTCTCCTGTCCTTGGGTTATTACCTCGTTCAAATCTACTCTACAGTCCTCCTTGAAGGGTGGACGTACTCTATAGTCAATACGACGGTGTTTTCACCATCCAAGAAGAGACTTCTAGAGGTTTACTTCCGACCTACCAATAGATAGTCTGGGATTTTACCTAGGAGGACCGAGGAAAGGGTTTGACTAGATTTGTTGTTGTTGTTGTTTAAGACACTTCTGTCTGCTATGGTCAAGAGAGTGATTTACATATATCCATAAAAATATACTAAAAAGTCCTCCACTCAGATAGGAAAAAAGCAAGAAAAACACAAACAGATATCTAGAACAGGGCTTTTCAACCTTTTCACCCATTGTACCACTTTTAGGATATGGCAATATCCGAGTACCACCAGTCGCCTGGCAAGGTGTCAAAAACTTGATGATCAAAAAAAAAAAGGAAAAAAGTGATAAAGTACAGGTAGTCCTCGACTTACAACAGTTCACTTAGTGACTGTTTGAAGTTACAATGGCACTGAAAAAAGTGCCCCCCAAGCCACAGCTGAGCAAGACACCTGCCTGCCTACCCAGCAGCGCTCTTCCTCCTGTCCGAGGTTTTCATTGTTGTGAGCATTTCTGTTGAGGATTGGCAGCGGTGGGCAGGGGTGTTTGGTTTTTATTCCCCCCCGTCTGCTGGGTGGTTGCAGCAGGTTTTGGTCACTTCACATGACCCTGGGACACTGTGACCGTCATAAATATGAATCAGTTGCCAAGCATCTGAATGTAAATCACAAGACCCTGGAGATGCTGCAACATTCCAGCTGATCGTTGCTTCTTCTGGGCTCAGCAGAAGCGCCAGGATCAGTGCTGCTTTCCAGCTGATTGGTGCTTCTTCAGGGCTCAGCAGAAGCGCCAGGATCAGCACCGAGCTCCAGCTGGAGCCTGGCGCTGATCCTGGTGCTTCCACTGAGCCCTGACAGCCCTGCAGCTCCAGCCATCTCTCGCTCAGGCTTGTGTGGTGCTGCCACCGGTTCAGTTCATTTCCCTCCCCTGCTACCACTTTTCTAGGATGGTCGTGTACCACCTGCCAGGTGCCAATGTACCACAGGTGGTACCCGTACCACTGGTTGAAAAGCCCTGATTAGAAGATCTCTCAGATTCTGCTAAGGCAGAAAGGAGGACGGGGAAGGCAGAGACAGACATATAGACAGACAGATGTGTGCCAAGTAGTCCAATCCAACAGCAGATGTAGTTCTGGCCCCTAAATTCAGAGAAACAATATGTGTAACATAATGATGTTACACCAATCTATAATGAAGTGAATGGTCATCTCTAATATTTTGGGTCTTGATTGGTATATTGTTATGACTTTATATCTTCCTTTTTTTAAATTAAATACACCACCACCAAGGGGTGAAAGAACACTGATGAGCAAGCATACCTCACTTCTGCCAGGCCAGACAAACTGCAGAATATTTTGTATAAATTGCCCAGACTTTATAAATGTTGAAACTTTTAGGAAATGCAAAACAACTATGATTTTTATGATACATTTTTTGGTGATGTTTTGGTAGCCAAGAGGATCAAACTGCAATTCTGCATCTAATCAAAGGAATTTAAATCTGAATTTAAAGCTCTGCCTCCTACCAACATCAAAAAGGGAAGGGGTTGCTTTAAAAAAAATATTTTAGATTTCAAAATCTAAATTTTGAAAGTTAAATTGGTAATTTGGGGGAAAGCTTGGTCTTCAAGGGAAGTACCATATTTTAGCATTTTCCCAATTCTGTGAACACCAAGTTGGGGTAGGCTACATTATTAGCCTTCCAGTATTTTGTGACATTCTGGTTAATCTCAGTAAAATCAGCTGGGTGCTATTGCAGAGAATAATCACAATATCTTTGCCTCCTTGCAGCAAGATATCTGTATCTTTGAAGAACATTCATCTGTAGGCTGGATGTTTTTTTTGCTTGTCTATCTCTGTCCCTCTTGCCTTACCTAATTTCCACTTTTATGTAATAAGAAAGAACAAATCTTGCTGAATCCAGTTCAGTAATTGCAAATGGCTCTTCATTCTTTAAAAACATGGACAATCATATCTTCATTTGTTGATATTTGTTTTAAAAGCAAAAGAAAGTCCAATATGAATCTTGTCTATACCTAACCATACTTTTTTTTTTTTTTTAGCAATTTCCAACTTGTTTACCTTGTATTTTTCCTATGTGGATATGTAAGAAAGTACTATTGAAAAATAACACTTTGTTATACTCTGTCCCTTCCTTACTTATTTAATTGTAGGACTTTTACATCTATTCAAATTAATTCCTAGTTAGGAAGGTACTGTATACAATTTTTGGAAAGCTACAGCCAATTAGCTTATTGTTTAAAATATTCTATATATTTTAATTGTAGTTGATTTTATTATTTAAATCCACTGCATTTATTAACACAATAAAGAGAGACTACAGCATCTAAGTCTGATGTAATGTAATGTGCAGCATTACTTGGGGCATTTCCTAAGGCTAGGGAGATCTTATTTGTTTAATAAGTACTCATGAATATGCAAATCGGCATCAGTGCAGCACCTCAATTCTGTCACAATTAATGAGTTGCAAATTAATGTGACAACAAAAGGAAATTCTATTTAGCAACAGAACTACGATGTTTTATACAAAATGCAGGGATGTCGATGGTTCCAACCATAGGAAATACCTGGATGTTGTGTACTTTCTTCCTTCCTCATTGCCAGGGATTGAGTTCAACTAGAAGGCACCTTTATCTTACTATTGCCATTCAGCAGTCTATGAAGATAATCCTATCCAATATTTCCTTCATTGCCAGCCTGTGTTACAGGAAAAAAAAATACTCTTGGCCATTCCATTTTGTTGCAGCTATCAATCTGCACAATAGCCTGAAGTAACATTTTGATTTCATCCAGATTAATCTAGTTCCCGATGTACTCTCCTACTTCAAACCTACTTGTTTGCAAGGCCGGTATAAAATTAATCCTCTCGTTAAAATATACCTCAATGTTGAGTTAGATGAGCACTTTGCAGACTGATTTCTATAATCTGTTTTCTGAACTGATTTAGAGCTACAATATATGGATTAGAAATAAAATATACATACTGGAAAACAAGAAAGAGGTAAAGCAAACCTTGTTGTTGTTAGTTGCGAAGTCGTGTCCGACCCATCGCGATCCCATGGACAACGTTCCTCCAGGCCTTCCTGTCCTCTACTATCTTCTGGAGTCCATTTAAGCTCACTCCTACTGCTTCAGTGACTCCATCCAGCCACCTCATTCTCTGTCGTCCTCTTCTTCTATTGCCCTCAATCTTTCCCAGCATTAGGCTCTTCTCCAGTGAGTCATTCCTATTGATGCCTAATGATGTGTCCATGTTTTTGCATCTCATGCTTGGTATACTAATATAGACAATGATGGCAACATTCAAAAGTCAAGGAAAGGTTACAATACTTAAAATATTTTTAATTTGGGGGGGGGGGGAGTAAGGACAGATGGAGTAGAGATTTATGGGGTTATAAGCACAATGTAAGATGAGACTTCAGTACCACTAGCAAGAATAGCTTTCAAAGGTAAATTTCACTGACAGTGGCAGATACCAACAATCCAAATAACTTCAATGATGCCTCCACCTGTAATACTAGCTGCTGAAAAATAAGACTTGGGAAGAATTTTGCCTTCATAACCTGACTGTATGACTTCCTACTGGTTAACATTAATTGCTTCTGGAACAAGATTATGGGCTAGCAGGTAGGCAACCTTGCCTCTTTTATGACCCGTGGACTTCAACTCCCAGAATTCCTGAGCCAGCATGGCTGGCTCAGGAATTCTGGGATTGAAGTCCACGAGTCATAAAAGAGGCACGGTTGCCTACCCCTGGACTAGACAGTCATGTAAGATGATCTAGCAATATCTCTATGTTCTAAAACAGGGGTGAGGAACTATGGCCCCTTCATGACAAGTGGACTTTAATTCCTTGAATTCTAGAGCCAGCCATGCTGGCTCAGGAATTCTGCGAGTTGAAGTGCACAAGTCACAAAGGGGCCACAGTTCCCCATCTCTGTTCTAAATCAATGATAGTTTAATCATGGATTTTAAAAGAATCAAGATTTTGCTCTATGAATGCACAAACAAAATCTTTCTCTACATCATTTTTTAGCTATAGAGAATGTTAATTCAAAAGCACCCCTTGAGTTCAGTGGAACTTACTCTCTAAGACCGTGAGTTTATAATTTCTGTTTCACATAGGGTTTTTTAGGTTAAACTGCTGCCGATATAATGTGAAATTTCCATTTTGAGCAGTGAAAAAATGAAAAATAAAAGGCCTATCCTTTCAATAGCTATGGTTATATTCATTTTTGATGTGCTTTTATAGTAAATACCAATCTCTGGAATACATCTGCATCTTAAATCATCAGAAAAAGTGACTTTTGCAATTCATGTTTGAAAAGAGTCAACATTCTTTTCAAGAAAGTTATACCAATCAGCCTGTTCTTTGTATCTTACCTCAGCTTTCAACATCTTCATAGTTGTCAACCTGAGCATTGTAACTTGAATAAAAATTGTAGGACTTATCCCAGAGGTACCAGGGATACCAGGGACCGGGTTACATGGAGAGACGTTTTTCTACAGACCGGAGGGGGAGTGGTTTTGTGTGCTGCCTGCATCCTGCGGATGGGGCTTTCCTTGTTCGTGCAGACCGATTAATGGCATGCTGCGGCCTGGTACTGGTCCATGGACCGGAGATTGGGGACCCCTGACTTATCCAACAAAGGATTTGAAACTGATGTGTAAATGTATTTAAACCATAATTTAGCATCTTTGTGTGACTTTGTTCTAGATGATTTTTCAAGCAATTCATCTATAGTTATTTTTGAAAAAGCTAAAAATTATGGTGTTCCAAAACAAATCATGCTTTGCCCATTATAGTGCTTTTATAGAGGAGGGCCTTCTCATCTCCAGTAAGCAGCAGAAGATGATGAAGAATATGCAGTACAACCAGTGAAGAAATGCACAGCTGCTGAGGAAGGGTTACAAGACTTCGTTCAGCAGCTTAGAGCCACCACAGATAATTCTCCACTGAGCAACCGAATCCTTACACCCACCAACCAAATTGTCCAAATTTATCTTCTTTCTGCTGAATAATTGTAGACACAAGTGTTTTCTCTAGCAAATTCTCTCACCAGCCAATTATGCTGAATATTAAGGAGATAGGAAAAGAGATACTCCTAAAAATATTTCCACAATATTTAAGAAAACAAATCTAACATCTAATATGATACGGTGCTTGTAACGCTGCTGCTTGTGTCCAACATTGTGAAAAAGTAATTAATGTTGGACTTAACGTAAGGCCAAACCCACACGTCAACAATGCAGATATAAAACTACAAAATGTGCTTGGTACAAAAAACATTTTTAAAAAAACAAACAAACTCTGCAATGTTATATGTAAGTATGTAAAGATTAGAATTTGTGTTACAACTTCATGATACATGTTTTGTCACTTCCAATCCCTCTCCCCATCCCATCTACAGACATCTACAGCCAAATCTTGAGCTTTTTAGGGGGGGGGGTATGTATGTGTATGTGTGTATTTGTTTGTAATTTTGAATGAAGACGGATTATATATGACTGAAGACTGACTTGACTTTTCTTTCTGGGTAAAGACTGTACACATTTTTACTCATGGGAAAAAAGAGATACCATTTGGGTTCTCAGTTCACTCAAAGGTCATACAGAAAACTTTTGTTATTTCAGCATTGCTTTTTCAACAGTTTTATTGCCTTTAGCATCTTTTTTTGTAAAATATAAATACAAAGGCAGAAGAATTTACTTACAAAGTTAAAACACAAATCTCAAACATAAACACACAATTCAGAAAAAAGATTTAGCTTCTGTACAGTTTTAAGCAACTTCAACATAGGTTAGTTTTCAGTATTTTACAGAAAAATAGTTCAAAGTTTTCTTTTAAATAAAGAGCATCAAATGTTTAAACACACACATATAAAATGTGTGTGTGTGTATATATATATATATATATATACATATATATATAAACAATCCAGTTTGCCATGTGAAAAGTAAATTTCACATCTTTAAATTAGGATATAAAAGTTCACACAATTAGTAGATGTGCATGTGTATGGTTTTAATTTATATTACAGTCTACTGAATTGTATTCAATAGTGTGTACCTGGCCAAAGCAGGAATTTTTGTAAACAAAAACAAAAATATAATGAAGTGCCTCCCCCAATAAACTTTCCCAAGCTTACAATATTGATCACATCACCTATAATAGGCATCTTTATGTAACCAGTGCTTTGTTTGAAACAAAGCTATTTTGTTTTTAAAAAAAGTTCCATGTAAAAACAAATCTATACCAAAGTTTGTCTGCACTTAAAGGAATGTGCACACACTTTTTACCAATTTTATAATTTGTAAAAACAGAGTGGTCTCTTAAAAAAAAAATCTTCCAAAAGTCCACCCATCTGATATATTTGTGAGTGTGTTTGTGTGTGTGTATGTGTATTAGAGGAAAGCTCTTTTATTTAACAGTATCCTTTTCTTTACAGAAACAACTGCAGTAACACATATACATAAAGAAATATCTTACACAGAACTGTACATTAAGAAGCTGGGAGATTCACCAATGAATATCAGTTTCTTCATCTGGATGCAACCATTCAAGTGAGGCTCCAAGCAAAGATTGTAACTCATTAGTAAATTCTACCAAGTCCAACAGTTCCTTGCCTTCTGGGCTGAAAGCTTCCAGATCCTTTTGGGAAGCAAACAGCTGACTCAAAGATACCTGTTTGAAAAATTCTGCTTCTGCAACACTGACAACTTCCAAATTTGGGAAACTGCAGCGAAATATCCTGGGTGACATTTTCAGCCTCTTTGTTACATCAGAGAGCAAAAACCAGTTCCGTGGTCTAGAGACAAAAGTAAAATATTGACAAGATGATGAGAGGTTTCAATCAATTGCTAGTAATAATTTTATATACATTTCTATTTAAGGCAAAGAGATTTAAAAAATAGGTTAGTCTCTGTACTCTTCCGTCCACTTCCTGCTCCCCGCTCCAGTAAACTCATGGATGAAATCCAGTTTTAAACAAGCAAACATCTGTTCACACAATGGGACAGTATTTTTTCTCTTTCCCCTCCACCCCTCCCCATGTCCTGTTCTCAACCAACTGTGGTCTGTTTTCATAAGCTGCACCAAACCACAAGTTTTATCTTGTGAATATGTCTGCAATATCAGCATACATTCACACACAGAAATATATTTACATTGAATATGAACGAAGATGATCGGGGGACTGGAGGCTAAAACATATAAAGAACAGTTGCTAGAATTGGGTATGTCGTTTAATGAAGAGAAGGACTAGGGGTGACATGATAGCAGTGTTCCAATATCTCAAGGGTTGCCACAAAGAAGAGGGAGTCAAGCTATTCTCCAAAGCACCTGAAGGCAGGACAAGAAGCAATGGATGGTAACTAATCAAGGAGAGAAGCAACCTAGAACTAAGAAGAAATTTCCTGACAGAACAATTAATCCATGGAACAACCTGTCTCCAGAAATTGTGAATGCCCCAACACTGGAAGTTTTTAAGAAGAGATTGGACAACCATTTGTCTGAAATTGTATAGGGTTTCCTGCCTAAGCAGGGGGTTGGACTAGAAGACCTCCAAAGTCCCTTCCAACTCTGTTATTCTATTCTATTCTAATTCCTGTTTTAAGGAAGCCAATCTATAGGGAGTTTTTATGTTAAAAATACATAGGATGTGAAACCTATTTCTAGCAGACTGAATAGTGAAAGGTTCACTGCATTCAGTGAGACAAAAAGATGGCCCTGAGTATGTCAATAATAACTCAGATATTTATACATTAACACACACATCTTCCCCTTCAGTATAAACAACAATAGTGCTTACCCTTGAGAAAGAGACACTTGGATGTTATAACATGGCAAGAGAGGCACATCTGAGAATTCAAACTCAAAGATATCATTAAATCCATCTTCATCTTCATCATTTGGGCCAGGTGGATTAGACAGAATGTCAAATCCTGATTCACCTTTTGGCTCTATTTAAATAAAAACAAAAATAATTGAAGACCCTTTGTCATACAGTGCTTTTTCTCCCTTTCCTTTTTTTTACTTGCTCTCCCTTCTGTGAATTCTGCCCCCTCCCCATACATATACATGCACACATTTTGAAATAATACCAAAAAAAACCCCAAAACACCATGTCTTCTTACCACACAAAGAGCTGCCATAGAAGTCCCAGGACAAGCCAGGGTCATCAACATCACGACCTTGGAGATCAGTTAAATACTCTAGAGAGATACAACAATACAATATTGGGGGGGGGAGCCAAAGATGGGAAGTTTTGCAATCATAGCATGACAAAATATAACCCAGAGAGGTTTTATGCTTATCTGAAAACATACAGTATTAACATAAAGTAACAATCTGAATACTGCAGAACTCTAAGTGAAGTAATATCAAGTATCTTATTTCTTTTCAAATATAATTATTCTACTTTCATTTACTTTTCAGCAATCTCCAAATCCCATTTTCAGTATTTCAGTTTTGTGTGCTTCAAATTGATTCTGAAGATATGACTATAAAATTTAGGCTACACTTGCTACACAATCAGGCCAAGATCTTCACACCTTAATCACTAGACCGTTCTTTTGATGCCTAGAACTTTGAAAGCACAAGTGACAATGCAAACCTGAACTTAGTTGATCCCTCCCAAAAGCTAAGTAGAGTGGGATTTGGTTAGTACTTGGATGAATGGGAGTCTACCAGGATATACATGAGCTGTAGAGTAAACACTCAAGAGTTGTTTGACAGTGAGATGGGCAGCATATAAAACGAAAGAAAAAGAAAGAAAGAAAGAAAGAAAGAAAGAAAGAAAGAAAGAAAGAAAGAAAGAAAGAAAGAAAGAAAGAAAGAAAGAAAGAAAGAAAGAAAGTAAGTCAAACTTCTCATCAGGAACTAAGGTGCACTGTAGCACATCAATCTGAACCATGGTACTTCAGGTGAGCTAAGTTACAGAATGTGTCCAAAACCCAGGACCCACGACTCACATGGAAACATTTTTATGACATAAAACTTATCATAAAACAGTTTCTGCCATAATATGTCATAAAACATTTCCTGTGCTGATGTTTGACTATGTTATACAGTTCAACTTGGGCTATTTTCCAGACAGATACATCTCTGAATGTATCCCAACTTTTTCAGTGAAGGCAATACATTAGAAGCTCTGCCATTCTTGAAGGTATTGAGCAATCAGGGAAGCAAATATCTCTGAAAGGATGATCCAAGATATCATGGATTTTCTAGTTAGAGATAAAGTCTTCCAGTGATGGCATCCAAAGTATGAGAACTTCCCCAGCTCAAGTATGTACACCCTTAATACTATTTTTGCTATTTTTAGTATTTGTTGCTTTATTCATTTTAATTGGTAATTGCATTAATACTCGAGTAAGACTATTTTGTTCTGGAGAAAACAGCTTTAGTATTTCCAATTGCAAAAGATATAAATGGAAAGGTATGAAAAAGAGGAAAGTAGAATACTAATTGAAGAAATGTCCCTGACTGTATATTTCATACTGGTTATTCATACATCTCTTCCCGCATCCCAAAATTTGGATGACATCATAATATTGGCCACTGTTGATGACCACAGATGAAGAGATCTATGAGCTACTCGGAAGACTAAGATATTAACACTTTAAATCACAATACTAATACTATGAAAAAAAACTCTGTATTTCTGTTGTAAGTTAGGCAACAAAATATCTGAACCCCACAATCCTTACTTTTACTGTTATCTGAAGAGTAATTTATGTTTTGTAGAATATCAAATTGCAAATGGACAAACAAAAGTCTACACACCTGTTAGAAAAGTCTCCATCAGTTCACTGTGTGTCATTTTCACAATTGTTCTACCTGAGTATGTAGCAAGCGTAGGGTCAGCGCCATAAGAAAGGAGCAATCGGACAATTTCTAGGTGATCATTTTCCACTGCATCATGGATAGGCCTTAGGAAGGGAAGAGAGAAACTTTTGTTTTAAATCCACACAATGTAATAAGTTATGTTCTGTCTCCATTTAAAGCAAGTAGTACATGATGAGGAAGAGGACTACTGCATAAAGTGCTTTTCTCACATTTTAAAATATATTGTTAATTTATTTCAGGAACTGAAACTAATATACATATACTCTATTAAACAGCAAGCTCCTTGGAGAAAGTTATATTTAAATAAACATCTTTGAATAACAATCAAACCCCCTAGTATTGGCATATTGGTACATGTGTAAACAATATATATGTGTAAACAATATATTGAGCATTCACATCATAGTTTTGCTTTATAAAATTTAACTCCTCAAAACCCCAAACAAGTAGCTGTCTTAATGTTTTCCAATTTTATACAAACTTAGTTTCATTCAAAATGTACAATAACTATTAGCAACTTCTGGCTTATGAATCAAGAAAAGAGTAAAAACTATACAGGTAAAATTAACAATTATTGGTTGAAACCCTTAGAAGTAAATGTAAAAATATGCTATCAGGTTATGCTGAATAATTTCTTAAAATATGTCTGAATGACTACAGATACCACACACATGTGGGTATATTTAGGACTGTGGATAAAAAAACAAGATCTTCACTCAATGGAATTATAGAGGACAATGAAGCTAGAAGCAAATATGCCTTTGTTAGAATAATTTTGTTTTATCTGAATCAGAATTCTGATATTAAAGTAAAAAAACCATAATAATTTTAAACCCTAATATTGTTAGAAATCTCTACAAAATAAAATGTGCACACAGGGCTTAACTAAGACCTTGTATTAATTGAAATCAAAAATAAAATGGCATCTGTTTCATTTTTATGTATGAAAGCCACTTGGACTACCAACTAAATCTTTCTTCAGCACTGATGCCTATAGGCTCCTCACTTAAAGACAGTAATTGGGGCAGAATTTCCATTGTTAAACAATAAGGTTGTAAAGCATGTCACATGACCACATCACTTAAAGATGACAATCCTGGCAATCCCCGTTGCCATTAAGTAAAAATTGCACGTCATTCAGCGAAGACCTTATGACTGTGGAAGGGTTGCTGCACTGCCACACACATGGAAGTAAGTTGAATAGGAGATGTTGTGATGCTGCACAAGTGCAAGCAGGCTAAAGAAGGGGCAAGCCTGCACTATGCAGTACAAGATCTTGGGGTGGGGGGAGACTTTGGAAGAAAAACAGGTGGGAGTAACTTGCAACCTTCCCTGCCTGCTTCCCCAGTTGTTGGTGGGAAGCCAGCAGGGAAGGTGGCAAATGGTGATTATGTGATCATGGGATACTGTGAGCCAGTTGTCAAGCACCCAGATCACAATCATATGCAATGACCAGAACTTCAAGGACTGGTCATAAGTAGCACTTGTTCAGCACCTGTTGGGAAGCATCCAGCCTGGCAGGGAGGAGGAATCAAATGCGGAGGTAGCCCAGAGTTGCTCTGCAAGCACAAAAGGGCTATGGCCACCACCACCCCTCAGTTCCTTGAAGCCTTGTCTCATTGTTCCCAGGGGTAGGCTGCCAGACCGGGGAGATTCCTTTCTTATAGGCAAGTTAGCTTGAATTCTGCACGTGTGGGTCTCGTTGTTCACACCTGAGAGTACCATCACAATTTCAAATGGTTGCTGAACAAGTGGTCCTTATGGTCATTGATCAAGGACTACCTGTATTGCACCTGAAAATATCAACTAGTTTTTATAAGATCTGCTCTGTGAGACCCATCTTTCCTCTTTCTTTTCTAATACTGTTTTGCTATTCCCTACTAATTATAGAACTGATCTTATACAAATACATACTGGGGTTGATCTCACACTGGGCAAATAAAACACTTATTTTAGAGGGAGCAATGCAGGCTGTCCACCCCATGTGACTGGCTCACCGGGATTGGCAAGGGATATAATTTCAACATGACACTCAGTTGTATAGCACTGTCCCGGGTCATCCAAGAAATGCTATTAAAATGCTTTCCCACTAGCTGGAAGCTGTGTGTCTGGATGGGGAAAAACTGGCTTCAACTCAACCCTGACAAGACTGAATGGCTGTGGATTTAAGTGCCACCCATATCTAGTTATTTTCCATCATAAACTCTTCATGGAATTATATTCCCCCAGGAAGAGTTGGTGGGCAATTGGAGTAGGAGGGTCCTCCTGGACTCACTGCTCTTGCTCAAGGAGCAGGTATCAGCTATATCTAGGAGGACTGTTTTACAAACACATCTTGTGTGCCAGTTGTGCCTATTCCTGATTGGAAGACATTGCTCAGCTACACTGGCTTCGAATTAGCTTCAGAGTGTATTTTAAGGTGTTGCTTCTCACTTTAAAGACCTATATGGCATGGAGCCAGGCTACATGTGGGACTGTATGTTTTATATTGTGTTTTGACTGCTCAGAATTCATTAAAAGGATAGCAGACTTAAAATTTGATAAAAGCATAGATGGCCTCAGGAAAAGAAATCTTTTGAATTTGAGTCCTTTTGCAGATTTTTTGAATTAAGTTAACAAGCTAACTAAACACAAAATCATAAGACTTTCACGCACATGTACATTTCATACTTAAACTTTAAGTTTAATATATTCATAAAATTGGACATTAACAGCTATATGCTATCATCAACTGTACAACTTTTAACAAAGGCCCACTAGTGAGTGACCCCTTCTACTTCCTATTTTTGAATATTGCCTGGGAGAGTAAAAATATCGTTTATTGACAGAGAAGAAAAATATAGGGGATAGATTATGACTTGTGAAGCATGGCTGCTCACTGTATTAACCAACTACATATTTTCTGTAGCAATGTTTTTCAACCATGGCAACGTGAAGACATGTGGACTTCAAATCCCAGAATGGCTGGGGAATTCTGGGAGTTGAAGTCCACATATCTTCAAATTGCCAAGATTGAGAAACACTGTTCTATACTGTAGACAAAAGTAATAATGCAAGAAATTAGGCAGCTAATTGTAATAGTTTCAGAAACATTTATCTCCTTATAACAGAGCAATTCTTGCATCTTCTTTACACCCACATTCTACAGTACTGTATATAAACACATACTCCCACATACCATACATGCATAGTTAATCAGCAAAGTGAAAGAGATGTATGCAATGAAGAAAATGTTGCTATTTAAATTGGTAACCAATAAAACAGGGCTAAGGCAGAAAGAGAGCCAAGGATGGTAAACTTTGATGTTGTTGAGAGTGAATTGTAGAGTGGAATATGAGATAGGGAGGAACCCTTGAGATAAGGTGGCCCCAAGGGCTGGGAGAGGGAAGACAGGATTTGGGAAGTAGCTGAGTTGCAGGGGAGAAACATCACAAGCACTTAACATCAGGGTAGTGAATGATAAAAGACGATGGGAATGTCAGAATGGGCTACTCATAAGAAAGTGTTGGTTATCTGAGATTGATTGGCCTTCCAGTTCTCAGTATTCATCTCTAATATTAGGTCACCAGTGGTGCTAGTCACTGGCTGTTGCCACTAAATGCAGGATGTAAGAAGGTGCTTTCACCCATGATTTGATTATGAATGAGTCAGTTAATCTGGCACACATTACCAAGACCTGAGTGTGCCAAAAAGTGATGTTCCTTTCTCCGAAATATGCCCAATTGTGGTTCAGGTTTGGCACCAGTCACGACTCCATAGCAGAGATCGTGGTGGCAGTTGTTAGCCAGGAAGCCTTAAGCTCTCTGCACATAACTGGATATAAAATCCCTGGAGCTGAAGTTGTTGTCTAAGAAGCAGATGAGTTTTTGCTGCTTTGCTGACTTCCCAGCTGCACAGAAAATCCTTGCCAGAGCTGCTCAATTCAGTCATGGACCTGGCAATGGAGTATCCCATGCTCCAATTCTAGGAGACTTCAACCTGCCCTCTTGTGGCACAAAGGTGGCACACAAGTTCATAGCCAACATGGCAACAATAGACTTGATTCAGATCACCCAGGACCTAATTCATGCAGGTGGTCAAATATATTTATTTTTTGTCTTGACGGTGTAAGACTTTCTGATTATTCCTTTGTCATGGTCAGCTTAGTCTCTGATTGCTTTTTGGCTTGCTGGTGCTGCCCTCCCACTCATCTCCCATACTCTGGGACGTGGAAACCATTAATCACTCTGTCTCTGATGTCTCTGGGGGGGGGGGTTGAGGGGGTTTATTTTTTTTTACTGAGAATCTATTGGACAGTTTGACTGAGCCCCTTTTTTTCTACTTGGAATAAGCATTTTATGGGACGCTTGAATTGGGTAGCCCCTACAAGGCCTCTCCCTGCCCTTTAATCTCAGAAGGCTCAGTAAAATTAAATGGCAGAAGAGATACCTAGAGTGTCATTGAAGGAAGACATACAGTGAATTTGATCCAATATAATTAAGAGCCCATTTCAGGATTACATAAGAGTAGCAAAATGTAAATATTTTTCAATTCTTACCATTCTTATCTACAGACTGCCAACCAATAGCCCATTTTAAAGTGACCTCTTTCCTGATGGGGAAGGATGAGCCACAGCAATACATATAAGGACAGTGTGAGGAATATCCTAGATAAATTCACTCATATCTTCTTAAACTGGACCCTTGACTGGGTCACTGAGGCACAGTCTTGTTCAGTTATATGGGAAGACTTTCACCCTTTAACTCCTGAAAACTTGGAACTATTAATCCCACCCTGGTTACCAGTGGGCTTCTGGGTGGAAGATAAAGAGTCTGTTGTTCAGAAATGCTTACATGAACATGCAAGAGCTATTTATTTAAGGGACCATCTTTGTCCATTGTTTCTGCCTGCCCCTCAGATCAGACACAAATCAGCAAACTCTGGATCCCATCCATTAAACAATGTCATCTAATGGGACCCTGGAGGTGTGCCATCTCAGTTGCAGCCCCTGCCCTCTGGAACAGTACTGCCCAGAGATTTAAATGGCTTTAAGAATGCTTTAAATATGACTCCCCCCCCTCCCAAACTGTGAGAGGGACATAAATTCTCTACATGTGAGGTTTTATTGATTGTTTGTATGTGTTTTGTTCTACTAAAATAACAAACATTTTCTTCTCTTCTGCCTGCTGTTTTATACCTTTTAGTATTAATTCTATGAGCTGCCTTGTCTCTTAGAATTGGGTGGTCTTAGAAATCTTACTTGTAAATAAATAAACATATAGTTATCAGTGTTGAAAAGAATAGAGGAAAAACAAGACATTTAGCAGTTCCAGTTATGCCTCTTCCAATAAAAGATTCATAGAACAAATCTGTACAATTCCAGTGGTATATGCCCAAATCCCCATCTTTAAACAAAAACAGATTTCTCTGATTTAGTTCTGAATACATCAGTACTACACCAACTCTACCTAAACAGAAAAAATGCTGAAAGACCTGTTGTATTCATTTTCCTCCTTCCAGGGGAAAACCTTGTGAGAGCTATCCTTAAGATTATGGCACCTGAGAGTCAGTTTTATTCGAATCTCCTCTTGGCTCCCTGCCTGCGGAAATCACATCACTCTTGAAAGTGCCTGTCTCTTCTAGGCAGCACCTTCACTCATCCTAAAGCCCACAAAACTGCATTCTCTTTCAGCTGCTGCAGGCATCCAGTTATTCTATAGTACTCATTGCCCAATCTCTTTTGCAAACACTATAGTAACTCAGAGGTCAAGGAAAGACCCCCAGTGCATACGCAGATGCTTTCCAACTTACTGTTTCTTCGTAAACTGTGCAAATGTCATTTAAACCAGGTATCCAGTGTTGTGCCCTTGCCTTGAAGTTCTATTTTTCAACGAATGAGCTGCTTAACAGATAAGAGTTTAAGTGACTCAAGTGGTTTTTTTCTTGTAGTATATTAGGTGAAACCCAGCCACAGAAATCATGCCAGCTAATAATTTCTCTCACAAACATTAGCTTTTTAGGATACTGTCATGAAACAGAATACAGCAAAGTAAAACTCTAAAAGTAGATAAACATTTCAGCACACTCCGGTCTTAAATAGAAATGTTGAACAAGTGAAGTAACAAGCAATAACATTTAACAAAAAAAATAACACCCAACAGAATACAGGGAAGTCACATAACAAAACGTGGGAAGAAAAATTAATGAGAGGCAGAAAAGTATAATTCTAGCTTCCCATTTCAGTTTTAGCCATCTCCCCATTCTCTAAGATTACCAGAAACACAACGGTAACTAAGATCCTATAATGCGAGCACAAGAAAACAGAGAAAAGTATTTCCACTATCAATTTAATTAATAAAGTATGCTAAGTGGAGATAATACTGAAGAAATGTCACAAAATACAAAATATAATGTAGGCCTGATGCTGAAGTTGCAAAACCCATCGGCTGCAATCAACTTTTATATCCCTAATTCTGTTTGATTATAGATGACAAATTATCCATAAATTATCTGAAATACTCAATTATTCCTTCCTTGACTTACCATCTAGAATTGCCTTTCTCAACTTACAAAAACAGAAGCATATCGTTAAGGTCAGGGTTGTCTAGTGCACACAGTTAATTATATTTTTATTGAAGTATCATATCTGGGTTATAAATTACAATGTGATTGAGGTTTTTAATAATAAGAGAAGTCTACAATGCAGGAAAGCTTCCCTTTTCCTGGAGATTTTCAGATAGATGATTGATAGGCATTTGTTGAAGATGCACTAGCTCTGGATTCCCTTCCTCAATCAAAAAATGAGTAAGAGGTTGACAAATTCTCTACCAGAAATATAATTCTGTACCTTTAACCAAAGATATAGCAAGGGCAGGAAAAATTTCCTACAGTAGCTAACCACAAAAATAAATTCATTCATTCTACTTTGCCCTCTGCTACTGCTTACTCCTTGTTCAGAAAGAGCCAAATGTTTTCATCTTATGAAAGTTTACTCTGTGAAATGAAACAGTATGTATCTTAACTGGAAATATAAATTTGTACGATACTTATTTTTATGTGGAAATTGTAAAGGTAGAGAAAATGTAGAAAAGGGAGGAAAAAGCAGTAGCACAAAGCAAATTCCCTGTTTGGAAAGTTTGGGCTTATTAGCTTAGAAAAAAGCAATTAAAGAAGGACTTCATAGAAGTGTATATAAAATTATATGCAGTAAAATTTATAGGGGGAAGTTTTTCTTTGTTTCTTGTAATACTAGAACCCAGTGCCATTCAATGAAGAGGAAAATGAGGAAATAGTAAAGCACTACTTCATTAAACTGATGCTTGAAATGTAGAATTTACTGCTCAGAATTAAATGATAACTTGTTACTTGGATGGCTTTTGAAGAAGATTAGATAAATTCATGGAGAATAGGGTAGGCTTGCTACCAGTTTTTATGACTATACATATATTACTTTAGTGACATTATACTTGCTGGAGACCACAAGCCTGAAGTGCTATTCTGACTATGTCCATGTGTTCTCCATAAGTATCTCCTTGGTTCCTCTTTGGTTTAGTTGGTGCTGGGGAGGATGTAAATATGGATGTACACAATGGGAACATGTTTTCCTATTAAACCTACTTTCATGAAAATTAATCATATGAGATACAAACATTTGTATGTGTGGACTTTCCTATGAATATATCCAGTTAAAACATGTTTAAAACATGCTTAGCATCATCATTGTATGTATGCCATGTATAGTTTCCCCCCCCCCCATTAAAGCCAATTTCCTTGAAAAGTACCCATGAAAAATTATCATAAATTTATAAAAGACTTAAGATTACAAAAAAGGGGGGAAGTTAAAATGTTTTAGAAACAATAGTTAAATCAGGAGTTATTAAAGTTATTGCCAAAATTATTTTTGTTCTGTTAAGTGCATTTAATATTAACTTTGCCGAAACAGAGTTCAGACATATTGCCTTCCATCAATCATGATAATTATTTCAGCTAATTTGGTACTGCAGCCTATTTCCAGGATCTTAATCTGTATCTTCTACTCTGGCAACACCTATGTTTTGTGTATCAACCTATATTGTGTCCAAGCTGTTGCCTCACTTCCCTTTATTAACATTTGTTTGTTTGTTTGTTTGTTTGTTTCATTTCATTTTATTTTTCTGTGCTGCCCATCTCACTGATACAGTGATTCTAGGTAGCTTACAATATAAATAAAAAATTCAAAAGTGCTTCAAAAAAGTTAAATTGGAAAAATTGAATAGAGAAATTAAAATTTAAAAACCAAGATGATGGGAAACCTGGGGTGAGAATCTACTCTACCCTGTCACCCATCCCCCGGATACTAGGCACCAGTCAGGGCCCCAGGTTAAGCAGTAGAGCCACATTTTTAGACTCTTCCAGAGGCCAGGAGTTTGGGGCGTATCTCACCTATACCTACAATTCTTTGGCCAATAGAATCTAAAGTAGGTACTTTCTGTTGGAAGGAGAGAGGTGAATTCCCATTGAGGTGAGATGGTTCCTCAGATACCACAAAGGGATTTAAAGATAATAGCCACAAAGGGATTTAAAGATAATAGCCAATATCTTAAATTGGACCCAGAAACAAACTAGCAGCCAATGTAGCTCGCATTAACAGAGATGTCATATGTGCCACTTCAAGAGTAGCTGTGAAAATGAAAATGTGTGAATGTGTGGTGTGTAAATAATACTATGGATTTGACTAGTCTAGATTGAGGGGGGAGAGATAGCACAGCAAACAGTGAAAAATTGCCAGAATCATGCAGAAAGTGTACAATCTGTTTTTAATTCAATGGTTGATCTCTGTACATTACAAAGGGCAGATGAAAGTAAACTATAGCAGAATCTGCCACTTATTACAAGATGAACATCAGTGTCTGATCATACAAATAATCCCCATAGATTTAACACTAACATCCTTAGTAAAATAAATTCATGATAAGAATTTTGCACATTCAAGGAATGAAACAAAGGTTCAATGAATGAAGAAAATTTACTTTTTGAGCCATGATTTTGTGTTTATAACACATGCTACAAAAATTTCTATGGCTTATTGAGTAAAGTGATCTTATTAAAATAAAGGTCTAACTGCTTAGTTTTTTTAAAAATCTCACAATGTGGAGGTATGTACCTTTTCCCATTATTATCTTTCTTTTTCTTTAGTTAGCTAATGGAAGGAACAAATATTCAAAATGTCTCTACAGAATCAATGAGGTCACAATCTCTGCCCAGAAGTTTTTAAAAAGGGTTGGTTTTTTTCTTGAAATCTTTGCAAGTTCTATTCAAATGCCAATGCTTACAAGGTTATTGGCTTTCAGACATGCTAATTTAGAGCTGAGTTACCAGATAAGGTGATAAGTGATAAAGCATTCAAACAGAAGAACTCAAAGAATATACCCATCATTATTACAGAACTTTTCAAAAATAAATACAACTAAACTGCTTTAGAAAAGATGAACTTTGCATAACAAAATAAGTTAAGGGAATAGTAATGGAAGAGGAATGATCTAAAATGTAAAAAAAATCTTCTGGGAGAAGGCATGTTTACTGCCTGTTTCCTTATGACTAGTAAAAACTTGCATGTTACTGTTGTCTAAACTTTGTATTTTTATTAGTACTTAAAGGAGTAATAAGAGCCAGTTTGATGCAGTGGTTAAGGCCTGAGGCTAGAAACGTGGAGGTAGTGAATTCTAGTCCCACCTTAGCTGGCTGTCAGTCATTCTCTCTCTCTCGACCATAGAAAGCATGCAATGGCAAAACACTTCTGAATCTAGCCATGGAAAGGAGAGGAGTTTGTCCAGGCAGTCTCTTAAGAGTCAACACTGACTTGAAGGAACAAGGACAACAACAAAAAACTGGAGGATTCTTTGCTTTTGATGATATAGACTTGCAGCCAAAATGTACCAAAAGTGACAATGTGTTGTCACATCAACTTTTGAATAGTATACAAGGACAAAAGCATCTACTATATACAGTATAAACCTTTCGGGAGAAATACGCCATTTCTTTAAACACGATTACAACTTAGGTGCAACTATATATTAATGCAATATTGAAGCACAGAAGATTTAGATTTAGATTAACTAGAATGGCTAACCTAGTTCCATCCTGAGCACTGCAGTTAACGTCTGCTCCATATTCTAGGAGATGTCGCACAATGCTCAGCCAACCTCTGGCACAGGCCTCATGTAGGGCACAATAACCAGCATTGTCACGATGATTTGCATCACAGACTTTGTTTTCCAAACAATATAGAACCACTTCCTGAAAAAGAAGAAGAAAACAGAGCAAATTGTTGTTGCAGAAATATACATACCATTTATAACATTCTGGGAATACCTCTCTGATTGGGCTATTAGCGAATTACAAAGGAAAGAAGGAAGCTACTATACAATTCTCATCTCAGATAAAGTCAAATGGTTGAAAAAGAAAGCCAGTGATTAGCCCAGAAGGAAGACTGAGATATCTCAAACAAAATATTTAACAATTTCAAAAGAGTTACCATACAAATAAATGTAGAAGGATAGTGGGGTGAATTAATTTACAAGAAACAATTGTTTTTCACTTTAACAGAAGAAACAATGTGGATGCATATAAATACAGTTTTTTTATATAGTGGAATTTTCTGTGGGGCAAAAATCTCTTCAGACTTAAGACTATATTTAGTTTTACTTCTATTTATGCAAACCTCTTTCATTGCATCATATGTTAATTAATGACATGCAAAATTTGCTGTATATCAGTTTTGTGCCACATATCAAAAGTAATAAGGCAGGCAATCATCATTTGGGTTTGGTTTTTTTTCCTCGCTTTTACTCTATTCCCAGGACAAAAGCCATGGTGGCACAGTGGTTACAATGCAGTATTGCAGGCTAATTCTGCTGACTGCTAGGGGTTTGATCTTCACCAGCTCAAGGTTTGACTCAGGTTTCCATCCTTCCGAGGTCAGTAAAATGAGGACCCAGATTGTTGGGGGCAATATGCTAACTCTGAAACTGCTTAGGGAGGGCTGTAAAACACTATGAAGCAGTATATAAGTCTAAGTGCTATTGCTAAAGGTACACCAATATGCATCACTATTCCTATGGTTCTATTAGAACCAAATGGAAATCCACTGAGAAATAACATGTAAACCACTCTATCTACTGGGATTTCCCTTAATATTTTATTATTGACGAGAGACTTCATGGAGATAAGGATCACTTGTCAATTAAGATCAACGCATGGAAAATCTTTATACTATTTTGAAAGAAAGAATTTGCACAACAAGGTGCAAATTTGATTGCAAGATTTCATTTGGTTACAATTCTTGGCAAGTATGGAAATTTCAGCCCATGAGCATTCTGTCGCCTAGCCCAAAAATCAAAATACCTGTAGTACATCCTCCTCAATTTGGTTATAATGGTTTAAAAATCTCTAGTGAAAGACTCTGGTGTGATGCCATCAGATTTGTTAAGATCACTGCAACTTCAACATTTCCTCTAATTTCTGAAGAAATTATTGTGGTTTCATATATGAGAATAGCTAATTGTGTACTAATCTAAAATAGAATTGGAACATCTCTACCTAAATCTGCTCCAGTAACCTTCCACAAACTAGTTCACTCCTATTGCTTAACCTACAATCAATCATTGCCAATAACTGATCACACCATAGAGGCATGCAGGACAAAACAAATGGTAGAACTTAAGATGCAGAAGGCTACTATACATTTTTCAAAGTTTCAGGAAAACTTTTTTACAATTTTTCTGAGATAATTTAGATGACAATCCTAAAATTTGATATCTTATTTGTACCTTATTATGATAAGACTTAAAACTATTTTGCATTAATCAAGGAATATAATATTTGCCTATATTAATAAATAAATATGTGTAAAAGAGAAATTTGTCAGGTTTTTCCCTCTTGTTTAAACTCATTCATTCAATCTGCACAATAGTTCCTGAAAGACAGCACCCATTCTGCATACAGTGTCTCACCACTGAACTGGTCAAGTTCCCAGTGGATTTTATCCAACGTCATTCAGCACAAAACATAGCAAAATAGAGTTTTATGATTAGTTAATTAAATACACCGTTAACTATTTAATTATGATTTATTTAATTCATAGAGGTTTCAGCCTTCTCTGCTGAATTTCAAAAATGTGATTGACAGCCCATGACTAGTTTGAATATGAAAATAGGAGCCCTGAGAAAAATAAATTACAATTTTTATACTTTTCTGACCTATTTATATTTTCATCAGAATTTTCATAAACCAAAAGCTATAAAGTACTTATCAGACAGAGTACATGCCTGTGTCAAAGTCAGTAAGAAACATAAATAATTATTTCCTTATATATATTTTTATGTTAATAAACACTGATTCTGATAGCAGCCTAGCGAGGTCATTCTAGAATGACCTTAATGGAGCACAATAAATGTAATATTTAGCATTTAATGTCAGGTTTATGTTTTTAAAATTATGCATTCCTTCTTCATTGCCAAAACATATGTAATACAAACAAAAATGTATTTAAAATAGTGATTCAAAGATAAGAATGTGAAATAAAAGAAAGATCAACAGACACACAAACAGAGATGCGGTTCCACTTGATAGTCTCCACTGACGTTTTAACTAGACTGCTTCCATGTCCATAATCCTAAATACTGTGATGTACACAGTATTCTGTGTACATCATCAGTTCAAGCCAGCAAAGAAAATCACTAAAAGAATAAACACGGGACTTTACAATACAACAGCCAGACTTGTCACAGTGATTTACATCACAGACCTTGTCTTCCACACAATACAGAATCACTTCCTGGAGAAAGATGGGAAGGGTGGGGAGGAAAAAAAAACCTGTTTGTTACCATGGAGACACCTTTAAAATCAGAGGTTTTTCACTTAAAGAAAATAGGTGGGGAAGGGGGAATTTTCCATTCTGGAAATTCTCCTTCAAAATGAGGCAGTGGTAGAAAAGAAAAGTTCTGAAAGGGAGGTTCCTAGAACAGTATCCAGAAAAGTAAACACATCTAGAGGGAAATACAAAGCCTTTGCAGCCAGAGTTTCCTGATGGTCCACAAACTCTGCAGATCAAACATTACAACATATTCCAGAAGATAAATCCAATTCTTGGGGGGGAAACCACAAAAGATGCCTCCAATTTTGTTTCTACAAGCCTATCCATTACCTTTAGCTATCTACTTACAATTCACTGTCTTTACTATCACGTTCCTGTATTGTTACAGCAGGGAATGTTGAAAAAAACACATTTACAGGAATATTTCTTTAATTAAAAAGCTCAACTTATACAATTTTTCAAAATCCCTTAACTTATTCCTTGTCAAATTATACTCAAGAGATGAAGAAAATGAGTTTGTCAGCAAATCCAAAAAATTGGCTGTATTGTTTCTGGCTGATTTATTTTCAAGAGTTTTATTGTTAAGCATTTCCATGTAATGTTGTGAAAGGCCACTCAAAAGGCTGCATCTGCACACTAATATGACATGCGGTTGAACTTCAGGTCTGACAGCAGTTCAATTTACACAGAAAGAGGCACGCATGTTTTCCACAGTGTATTCAGTGGTATCTTTTCTGCAGAACAGCGCTCTAGTCATGGAAAGATAAACATTGACATTAAGCAATAGTCAAGTTACCTCAATATCTTTTTGGTTTTTTAAAAAAAATATATTGAGCTTTATTGCCACAAGCTTGTTGGTTGTTGATATACATGGAGGAAAAGAAGAAGTGCAAACTGAGACAGATACAGCGGATCCAAATTTTTATTATCATCTAGCCACCACCTTCAAATGCCTCTCCCTCTTCCTTCAAACTGTGCATTCAACTACAGCTGCTTCAAAGGGAATTTTAATTTGATATTTGTCACTGTTTATTCATGAAAGACCTTCAGCACTGTCCTTTATTTTTACCGAAACCTCACAGAATATATTTTGAATTAATTAAGCCACCCAGATCTTAGGAAGTCAGGCAAGATTTTCACTTGCAGCAGTTTTGTATTGCAGTAATCAACAGAAGTTTAAATAGTTATTCATTTAAAATGGCATCACATGCATGAATAAGGAGATACTAAACTCTTATGGATGCATTGTGGTGTTAAAAGGAAACAGAAGTTCAGAATTAGCTTCTCTAATAGCTGGCATCTCAGTGTTCTATTAGACCAGGAAGACCTGTAATAATTGGTCCCGTTCAATCGTGTCCTATTCCCTCTGCAGCAATCATATGCTAAGTCTTCAATCAAATGTCTACATCTCTGAGTGCAGGGGGAATATAAATTAAAAAGAAATACACTTTGCATTTGCTTGTTGATATTTGCCACCTTGGCTGGTCTGGCTATATATGCATCAATACCTGGAAACGGATAAGGGCATCTGTGGGGGAGGTCAAAAAAGTTAAGATGATGGCATGGCTAACACACATTAAAAGGGAGCAGGACTTCAACTGCATGGATGCAGCTGCCATTTTGACTTTTTTCTCTGTCTCCCTTCCCCCTTTATAAAGAAGGGGATCTACATTATACTAGCTTAGTCAGACTCCTTCCTTCCTAGTCCACATTTTGTCTCTTAGGCAAAAAAAACAAGGGTTCAGAAACAAGTACCAAAGCAGGCTTGAGAAATTGGATCTTACAGTTCCCCCTTCATTAGCAACGCATTGATAGAAACATTGCATACAAAAGTAAACAAATAAAGACTAAGTCCCCCAACTGCCTTTTTTGCCTTCTCATGATATCTCATGCATTCTTGCAAGCAAAGGCTCTGTCACTTTTGAGAGTCCATGAGGGAATTCTTTGTGAAACGGACTCTCATACTACCTAGGTCTACACTGCTAACTTATTTTTTCTTTTCCCACTACCCAGCTTACTCCACTCCTTTCCCATTTCTCACTCTTTCAACCTTATCCCAAACTTATAAAGTAGGGAGAAAAGAATTCCCTCCTTTTTTGTTGTTGGCAGCTAAGCACAATTAGATGAATTACCAGCTGAGGATGTAAGTGAGGAATCTTAGATCTTACCAAAACTGGCATCACACTCCCAATATGAAAATTTCCATTTTTCTGCCCACTTCATTTTTAGTGATTGTTTGGATTACTTCCTAAGCGATAGGATCCCAGACTGATACTCTTGTCTGGACCTAAAAACATTTGCAATACTATATACTTGCTGGCTGCTCTATCACATTGACGTAAACAATCAGAACTGGTTTTTCATGGCTAGCCTCAATGCTAATAGGACAAAAAAGATGAAGGATGGCATTCTTAACCATCTTTCAACTCCAAGTCCTTTTCCACAATTCCTGAAATTGTCCTTTATCAGTTTGGTAACCACTCAATTAGGAAGATCACTGAGTCTTCTTTAATTGCTTAGCAGTCCTGCTTGATTTAACATAGACAAATTTATATAATTAAGATATTCAGAACACATTGCCTTGTTAGGATATAGTTAAACCATTACCAAGATTGCTAATATGTGTTTAAATGCAACAGGGGTTTATGTTTCTCTCCCCCCATTTCAGATTTTCCCTTTTCTCTTTCTAACAAAATGAAGTATATAATAACATTCAATTATAGCTAAGGAAAATGACTAAGTTGTTGTCCAAGCCAAATAAATCTAAAGCCAGAGACACATTTTTCATTGGACCTTTGCATTTATAAGGTGTCAGACCACCTTACCATGCAGGAAACTAGATATTTTGTGTGTCACAAAATATTTGGATCTAGGCAAATCTAGACAGCATACTAAAAAGCAGAGACATCACCCTGGCAACAAAAGTGCATATAGTCAAGGCCATGGTTTTCCTAGTTGCAATGTATGGATGTGAAAGTTGGACCATAAGGAAGGTTGAGCGACAAAGAATTGAGGCCTTTGAACTATGGTGCTGGAGAAGACTCCTGCGAGTCCCTTGGACTGCAAGGCGTTCAAACCAGTCAGTCCTAGAGGAGATCAACCCTGACTGCTCTTTAGAAGGCCAGATCCTGAAGTTGAAACTCAAGTACTTTGGCCACCTAATGAGAAGGAAAGACTCACTGGAGAAGAGCCTAATGCTGGGAAAGATTGAGGGCAATAGAAGAAGGGGACGACAGAGAATGAGGTGGCTAGATGGAGTCACTGAAGCAGTAGGCGTGAACTTAAATGGACTCCAGAAGATGGTAGAGGACAGGAAGACCTGGAGGAACGTTGTCCATGGGGGTCACGATGGGTCGGACACGACTTCGCAATTAACAACAACAAGGTTTGCTACATTACCTAACATCTCAATGTAGGCTTTCATAACAAACCTCTCCTCACTCTCTTTCAGCAAGAGAAAGTCATTTTTTAAATAAAAATCCTAGGTATGAAATAAAATTCACCTATTAAGGAACATTTTTGGCTTCTTGCTTCTGATTAAGATATATATATATAACCTCTTTTCTGTTCTTTGTCTCTTTTTGGCTGCATCAGAAATAAACTCTTCAATTAAAACATTAAATAAACAAGCTATATCAGGACTTTGTCCAACCTGATATTTAACATATATCTTTTTCGCAAAACATGATCAATGCCTTAAAATGTAGTAAATTTGCACAGAGAGACAAATACGCTTCATATATTGTTTTTTCACATTACGTGTGGAATCCATAGTCCACTGCAATGTGTATCTCCTAAAACTAAGGTTCTAAGGACTCTATATTTGTCAAAAGTATGAAATGACTCCCAAAATGTATTTATATACAGTGTGTCAATGCAATGTTTAAAGCAACCTTAAAATGCAGCATGCTTATACTCTTACACTGTGAAAATAAGGCAAATCACTAATTCTTTGTAAATACAGCAAAGAAATATAGATCTCTTAACTCTACCCCACCCTTTATCTTACTTTATACAAGATTCCAATCCTGCAAAGCACACCATACTCTGAATTCTTATTGGCAATGACGGACACCTAATTCAAGTTGAAGGTGCTTAAATTACATGGGTTTATATGGTTTTCCTCCTAAACCCGCTCACAAAATACACGAATTGCATGCTTGAATGAAAAACCAAAGCAGAGGGTCTCAAGTTATTTCATCGTGTCAAGAGGGAATACAGATTCTTAAACATGTGAGCAATAAAAATCATGTGACACCAAACATTTCCCATATTCTAATTCAAAATAGTGATCTTCAGAAACAATGCTTACCTCATATCCCAGTCGTGCTGCCCTTTGCAAAAGAGTTTCTCCAGCATTCTTATTGACAATAAGTCTTCGAGCTTCTGGGGGCATGGGACGACTTGGAGCAATCTCCTGAGGTGTACTTGCAATCTGCAGCTGTGAGGGCTGAAAAAAAGAGGCAATAATGAGGGAGTCTGCTGCTGCTGCAAGGCAATCATACAGTTTGCACCTAAGTGATTTGAGTGGTGAGGAATCTCAATCTGAAGGAGCCTCTAGTTGATTTCAAATTCTCATTAACTGTAACCTGTCAAAATCTGCACTGAATTCCATACCTCATTCCATCTACCCTCAATAATTCATTGTAAATCTTTCCTTTTTTTTTAAAGTGTATGGTAGTGTTATCTTCTCAATTACAGTGCTACCACTTAAAAGTTTGATATCCATATACAAGATTTCCATGAAATCTTGTAATTTGTCCTAGGAGAAAGCTGAATGAACCCTGAGTTACCACAAAAAGGAGCTGTTTTAAGAATTTAATATGGGTGATTTTATCAATCTGATAGTAATGGCAACTGAGTCATGATAAAAAGATACCTTCTCCTCAATGCTTTCAGTATCTGTTATGTCATCTCCAGTCAAGGATGACCTTGTTCTCCTCTCCTGCAGTGCCAAATGTTTTGTTTTACACTGACGTTTCCCTGGCGGCTTCTCACACTCGCTGTGTTTCTGCAACAGGGATGCAGCCTGGAAATCCTCTTCTTCATCCATGCACAGCCCATCTGTCTTCCAGTTTTCTTTAATTTTCTGCTGCTTGGCAGCCAACCTTGAAGTCAAAGTACAGCTTGGCTGAGTTTGCCTTTTGCTGTTTATATTGGTGGATGAGAGATTCTTCATATGTGAGGACACTGGGAACAGAGGGATACCTAAATGGAAGGAAAGGCATTGCACACTGTACAGCATGTTTAACAGGAAGATAAAGATACTCTTGCATATCTAACAATCAATACAAGTCCTTGCATTGTTTAAAAGCACTAATCTTTATATATGTATTATACCACTGTTTTTAAACAAAAACACATTTTAACTGTAACTGTTAAAACAAATATATAGAATGAATTGTTGTAACTTCTAAACTATGTTTTCTAATCTGCCTTAGACAAAGGACAATAAACAATCCCACAATTTAGACACCACATCACAGAAATAATGGCAAATTACTATGACGCCAGTCTAACTTCTCAAGTTACTTTGGATACAAACAGGAGAAGATGCTTCCTTACCTGTAACTTCATGATGCTAAAATGGGAATAGGTTGCTCTGTTAGGTATAAAACTTAGCTAGATCTTTTCACCTTGGGAGTCTGTTTTTAATAGAGCAAGTGTCAAAGGACAGTTGATTTGTTATGAATATGTAAACAGATGTAGATGATTTCCAAAAGCAGAAATGGCACTAAATTATCCAATTCTCATTTTTGTCTTTGAAAATTATCCCTTTGCATACAAAGATAATTGGAGTCAATTTCTTGCAGCATTTTGAAATGGTTTCATAGATCCAGATAGGTAACCATGTATCTATGAAAAATTACTATAATAAATAGCTATCTTTTTTCTGTCTAAACAACAGAAAGCACGTAACCTTTTCTGAGAATGTCAGGATTTTTTGTAAACATGATATGTACTTAATCCAACTGGAATCAATATACGGCGTCCCATTGATAACTTCTCAAAAAAAAACCACAGCTCTTTCTATGTTTTGCAATATTTCGCTATTGATGTCTGAAAAACTGATTGCCTAATACATGAGAAAAATGTGACAAGGAAATATGTCCCATAGCCATATTTTCAATATTACAGCTACTACTCTCTGAGCTAAATGAATGACTAAAGGTTGCTTTTAGAAGTATTCACATGCATATTTCAAAGGCCTCCAACATTTTTAAGTCACTGGGCAAATCTGGAATTTTGAAAGTGGCACAGTGCCATCACACAATGACTGCCGTGACTCAAGACATGCAAGTTCTGCAAAGAAACATAATATGGAGAAGAGTCTTAGACCCAAAGGTAAACCCTACTTTAATGAATATCCAGGGTTTTGATCTACCAGAAACTCTTTTTACAAAAATGAAAAACAGGTAAAGCTATAAAGCAAGGAATTTTCCCAGGTACCCCACTACAACATAATGGTATGAGCCTCTAAAACGTGTTGCTTACAACCTACAATTCTCTTCAAATACAACCAATTGTTCTTTTTCACAGCTGGAACATAATCCATTCATTTTTGTCAAAACATTTTTTCCACACACATCCTCTCTTCCTCCCTCCCTCCCCCACAAATCTTTTACATCCCATTCTAACCATAGTTTTGCCTTTTCCTATAACCTATCCTATCTTTCTTCCTTTTTCTATCCGTTCTTCCACTATCCTCTACCCACAATCTCTATTTGAAGCAATGATGGAGTCCATGTCTTCATTTTTTTTACCCTTGCATCATCATGTGTCCGTGGGACACAGCAAACAGCTGCATTTACGTAAATCCCCCTCTTTTCAGATAGGTCATGATTTTGAATGATCACTAAGCAACCAGCCATTAACTGAGGACTACCTGTATTGGGAAAAGTATTTGTTTTCCATGTGTTCATTTTCCATACATTTAATTTGAATGGAGAAACACTGACACATATAAAGGAAAACGCACAGTAACTTGAAATAGATATAGTCTAATGTTAAAACTTAGGAAGATAAAGCATATCAGCCTTCTCAACACACATACACTGTTCTGAAAAGCAAAAATCTAACTTCACTGGAGTGGGGAAAAGCATTATCTCCAATGCCCTGATTCTCTGAAACAGGCAAGAAGAGTATAACACAATCTGCTTATCTCCTAGCAAGAACTGGATTCTTCTACTTCTTAGCTAGATGGAAAACACAATTTTCACAAGTAGCATTCATAGAAATAAGATTCATGTTTTGAAGGTATAATTAAAGAACCTTGTTGGTCCTTCCATTAAGGCAGAGATTGGTGATCAGCTTCTGTAGAAGTTGCATTTAACATCTGGATAGGGATGATAGCTGCAAACAAATATGCAAAATAGGCAAGAATGTGTTAAGTGCTCAGCAAGGCCAGGATTAGTTATGAGTCCTTTCAGATTATTAAATTATGTCACAAATGTAACGAGGGATTACACCATAGTTTTTCTCTGTTGCCCATCTCAGATACCTAGCAATAATATGATAAAGAAATATTGCCTTCCTCTACATTAAGATACTTAATCCAAACTACTTTTATGAATAAGTATACACAGGTCTGGCTCTAGATTTCTGAGCCTCACTTCAGGCTACTTAGACTACCAACTATAGAGTTATAATTGGTAGCTTAAGGTAACCTGAAGTGAGGCTCAGAAAGTGCCCACTTTCAAATGGAGTCAAGCAGTCTAACTCATTCAGGGCCACTAGGTAAGCCCATGAATAAGCCCCAAAGAAGGTTTTTGACTGCGGCAGTGTAGTTTCCTGAGTGGTAGTGCTGATAGTGAGCCAGGTATAAAATTCCATTGGACCCTTATTTCAACCCAACCCAATACCAGTGATCAAGCATTTCAGTGGTATTGTTGCTACTTACAGTATTTAAATTATCACCTTTTTTAAATCTAAACTGCTTTGGAGCATCTTATATTTTTGGAAAATGAAGTTCACAAGTAGATTAACTGACTAAATAGGAAAGAAACGAAATATGTGGTAAGGAGCTTTACCACTACAAATTAGACACAAAGAACAAGAGATTCAGGACATCATCTGTCACTTCTCCTAACACAGATCAAAGATCTCCCTGAACGTGAAGATTTAGCTCAGAAGTTCAAAACCTAATGGAGCAGCCTATTCCCATGAGTGATCAAAAATTCACAACATTTTATACTTGGTTTAATTTTAGCCCATTTGATATAGTCGTATTTTAAAAAATCAACCAATAGAAGAAAATGTATGTTGAATCCTTGCTTGTTTTTCTTGTGGACATTTCATTACCCAACTAGTTAACATCATCCTTAGCTCAGAACACTAAGAACTCCACAATAAAATCAAGCATTTTCAAATGAGCATTACCATTATTATAATCATCATACAAAAATTGTTCGAGATTGTTTCTAAAACACATAAACATCTAGGATATTGGTTTTAAAATAATACTATACCACACTTTATAAATTTGGCAAAACAAGCACAATTTAATGGTGGTTCTTAAATCTTTTATATAGTAACAATATAATTGATATTGTAATACATAATGTAATATATTACATTAAATGTATTAATGTATTATATTATAATATAATTCTATCCCCCAAAAATCACTACTGATAACTTCTTAGCATTGGTGGCAGCATGCGTCACTAAATAATGCTAAATTTCCCTAGTAATCTCTGCATACCTGGTTCATTGTCACTTGTTTTGAGGGACTCTTCAGACCAACTTCTATTGCTTTTGATCTCTGACCTTTTCTTGGTGTGCCTTTCTTCTGTGCAGTCTTTGACCTTTGCAGCGGCCTCTGGCTGAACAGTCTCAGCTAAATCTTTCCTGCTTGGCCGGCCCAACTTGCCGGGTGGGGATCTCTCTGGCGATACCTGCTGCTCCCATAGTTCCCTAAGATGCTGCAGGTGACGCTGCTTTTTGGGATGGAGCCCTGTTAATTCAATGCACACCTTCAGGTTGGTCACCTCATTACAATTGGGCTCTTCTAAGTGGTTAGAGGAATTGTTTGTCATTTCCCTCTCAGGCCAGTCATCTAATGGAAAAATAACTAAAAATTAATCAAAAGGCCCTGAACTTGAAACAAAAACTATAGTTCACTTGTGGGGCAGATTCTTTCAGCTTCACCATTACACTTGTATTTTAAACGTTTAGCTCAGGAAGGGGTTGCATGCATACAGCCCTTTGCATTGTCCAATGATTACATTGTCCAATGACTAGTTTTTAACCTTTCAGATTTCCAAATATCATTCAGGGAGAATTTGGGATTGGCAGAATTAAGGCCATAAAGGGGCATGTTAATCCAAATAGTGTTCATTTCACAAACCATGCCTGAAAACAGACAAACTGGGCTTGATTACCTTTAGAGGTCTTCTTCTTTTTTGCTTTTGATGCAAATTCTTCTTCCAGTTCCTCTACAAAGTTTTCTTTAGGGGTTCCATCATTCTGCATGTTCTCACCAGAATGTTTACGCTTTCGGTCCAGATATGAGCACGGAACCTGGCTTATATCTTCTAAAGGTTGGTCATTTGTCTTTTCGTACACAGTAAATCTCTCCAAACCAATATCTGCAGAACTTTTGTCCTCAGGAATTTCAGAACTCTGATCATGGATATTTTCTGTGTTATGAAAATAACCTTTAAATAAAGCCACATTATTAATTTGGTTAGTTTATTGTGCAAGAATGCATTTGATCTTTTCAAAGAAAATCTCTCTCTCTCGTCTAAAACACAAATCTTTTTCAGGCTGAATATTACGAGAGCTGTACAAAAACCAATAGGAAAATCAAGTTTATAAAAACTTTGATATCACTTCATGAAACTATTATTTCACAATATTGTTATACTGGCTATAACAATATTATATGCCCATAATAACAATATTATCTGCCCATAATACAAATGCAGACCAAAAAAATGTAAGTTATAAAATAGATCCATAATCTGAGGGTCCAGGCAGCATGCCAAGATTTTGAGTAAAGTCCCCCACCCAAACCTTAGATACGCCTCTTAACACCTGTTGCTACCAAATTGAAATCTGTATTGCAGTACTGTAGGGAAGAGAAACTTATATTAAATACACAACTGGCAAGATAATATATAACTGGTTAGTTATTCATTATCTTTTACATGAAATTAATTGATGTGCAAATGAAATCAATTGTAGTTTTGCTCTGACTCTAGCCAGTGTTTTTTGCAGTGAAGTCCCCATCCTATCCCATCCTTCAAATATACAACACAGTCCTTGGGTTGGAAAATGCTCAGCATCCTTTGTCACCTAGATTAGGAATGGTGATAGTCGGTGGTCAGAATGTGACCTAGCAGTCTCTCCTGTTATGCACTAGCTCTTCCCAGGACTCCCATACTATGCAGCTCTTTTCTCACTGAGAGGGTTGGGAAATTACATCCCTTGTTTTCTTTTCTCTAACATCTAGCCATTAGTTTACCAATGAAGAGAGCAAGGCAAGAAGACTGGAGAAGGGTTGACTTTAGTTCTGTGCTTTGTCAGCCTACATTTCTATGAATTATGGTAATATTCAAATGCACCAAATAAAAAAGCTCTATGTATACTAAGTACCCCAACAATTCAAATTAGAACATAACATCTCCCTTTTCAGTGAGTAAATTAACTCTCCTCCACAAATCTGCTAAGACTAATATATGCTTACATCTGCTTTTGTCATTTGGCCCAGCAATAACATCTTCTGAAGGGACAGAGTTAGCCTTTTTTTCATTATTTCCTTTCAAGTTTTCCCAGTCTGCTTGGTTGAATCGGCAGACCTCTGAGTCTTTGGTTGCTACATGGCCTTCTCTCTCTTTCATCTCCAACTCTGAGAAGCGCATCATTGCACGCTAGAAAGAGAAATGATATGAAAAAAAGACTCACAATAAGAGCTACTTTATTTACCTTACCTTAAATGAAAGTACATTCAAATATTCTGTTCAAAATCAAATATATAATGTATACAAACTGGCATACATACAATATTTGAGTATATATAATTACAAAATTTAAAAATCTCAGTATGCAAAAGATACTGTATTTATACATATACATATAGAGAGATGCTATGGAGGTGTTTGTGTATAATATAGGCAAGCAAACACACATTTTGAGAAATATAACAAGCAAAAAAGAAAAACAAAACAATGAATAAAGACGATCATGGCCCACAATTTCCCTTTGTGTATTTGGAAATGAAATTTTTAACTCAAACTTTTAAGAGTCTAGTAATAAAAATTTGAAGAACTGACCTCACAGTAAGCAGCAGGTAGACATAAAATACTGTCCTCTTGTAATCCTTCCATCTATGTAATTAAAATGGGCACTCAATGGATCATTTGGATAATTTCATCCATTTTTATAAGCATCAACCAATTCTTTTCTTAACAATGCAAACAATTTGGCTTAACTCATCTTGTCATAAATTGTAAACTTAACCTACAATATTTGCCATCATTCAACATTTAATTCATTACAGCTTCTATTTTTCTATGCTATATTTTTGCTTGATAAAGAATTTGCATTAATTTACTAAAATGCAACTCCTTTATCAAATGCCACACTTAGAATATTAATTAGAACCTTTGCCATTATTGTACAATGCTGGCCAAACAAGCTAACAAGGTATAAAAAATTACCTATGCAAATAAGAAACACGCATTTTTTCAGCTCTTCACTATTATATAATAGGCTTTTTGAGATTAAATTATTTATTTACTATTATTTACATTTAATTTGTATCTATTACTGCTCAACTCCCTCTCATCTCATAGCAGTACCCTCATATATGAAAATTTATCATTAATTTTGTCAACAGACTTAAATTTGTAGTATATACATACATTCTCCCAACCCGCATAACATCATTCTCAACTGCAATTTTATAAAGCAAATATTGTTTTCAGTAAGTTAACCCCAGAGACTCACCTGCAAGGCCCGTTGTTCTCGACTCAGTTGACTAGAATCTGCATACAGTTCAGTTGTAACACACTTGAATCGGTCACCTACGTAACCAGCAGAGTTTGCTATTCTCTTTGCCAACTTAGATGGCTTAGGTTTCAGGAGTTTGCCATCATTAGATTCCATACCCTCAGTCCCATCTTTGGCATATGTCTGATTGATTTCAATGTTTGACTGTGCATTTCCCATACAAAGCTGTTTGGCATCATCTGGCATTTTACAAAAAGACATAGCCAAGCCATCATTCCCATGAGCAGTCTCCAGAAATACCGAAGAAGGGGGAATAGTCAATCTCTCTCTATTATGGCTTGCTGAGAGATCATCTTTCCTTAAGTTGAAGATTGATGGGTGTGGATTCTGAACTTGCTTAAAGTTGTACACTTCATGGAAATTATTTCTCCCACATTCTTCTCTCATTACAATAAAATCTCTATGCTGAAAGCCTTGTTCCACCTTGTGCTTTGTAGGGTCATTTGTTTGATTACCATTTTCAATAGGAAAACTCGGATTTGTCAGACCAGCTTCACCTTTTGCATCTTGCTCATCTCTCAAGTCTGCAAACATGAGTTTTTCAGTTTTGGTACTATTTTTATTATGACTTGAACTTTGGTGTGATTTCACATTTCTTTCTGTAGGTACTTCAAAATGTAACTGTGTGCTGGTTTCTAGCATCTCTGGCAATCTGTTTCTCAAAGCAGGGTCTTCATAACGGACCCTCTCATGTGACCTAGATCTCCTTTCTGATTTATCATCTTTTAGCTCAAGAGCTGCATGGGATAACAACATTGGATGCACCATTCCCATACCCAGTGCATCTTGATATGTCATAAACTCACCACTGCTAGTTGGTAAGCTGTATGGAATAGTAGGTTTGGGAGCTAAATGCCCAGGGAAAAGACTGCCACTAGGTAACAGAACAGGGTGAGGATACACAGGTCCTTTTCCATGTAGAGACAAAGGACCTAACGCTAAACCATCTGGAATTGGATATGGGAGATAGCTTCTTGGATAGGGCAATGGTGGAGATCGGAATGCGTCATTTGGAGAAAAAAATATGGAACCTGGGGCAAGAGTGTTTTCATTTGCCTTGAACATAGGTTCTTGATTATTGCATTTAGCTGCCTTATTACTATGCTTTGATGGTGGTGGTGATGACAGTGACGATGATGATACTGAAGGTTGTCCTATATGCTGTATGACAGATGCAGTGGTTTCTACAGAAATGTTAGTTTTGGGACAATCTACATTAGCATTTGGAGCTGGAGAAGCAGATGCTGGGCGACCTTCCGTTGATAAAGATCCCAAAGTATTATTAATTACTGTTTCTGTGCCTCCCATCCTAGGGCAAGAAGAACTTCTTTGTTGAGGTGTTACCCAGTCGGGTGTTTTGTTTTTCAATGGCATGTTTTTGCCACTGTTATCTTCATTAGGAGCTGGACCAGGAACCACCCAGGAGGAAGGTGCAGTGCTAATTATCTCAGGTCTATAGACAGGACAACCATTTCCAGGAGAAATAGTTTCTTTTGGAAGATCACCTCCAGGTAACACCAATCCTCCTCCAGCCCTGCTATGAACTAACACGGTTGGTACCATTTTCTTAACATGATCAGACTTGGTTATTTCTGCATCAACAACTTTTGATGACAAATCCAGGGGTTTGTCAATGATATCTTTGGTAATAGTTTGCTGCTTTTCTAATAATGGAGGGGATCTGCTATCTTTCCGGTCATGGCCTGTTTTCCTTCCATGCACTGCAGGTTGCTGAGAAATTTCATTTGAATCATGTGTTTTGGGAGCTTTCCCATTTGAGATTCTGGAAGAAAATTCACTGCTTACATTCATGTATGGCTTGGGGAGTGCAACTGAAGAAGGAGAGGATGAAATTCTGGAAAAGTGTTTATGGAACTCTGAGTAAGTATCTCCAACCTGTGTGGGGAGATGCATTCTAGGTGATGGCCTGGGTGAATGTGACAGCAAAACAGAAGGATCAGTTGGCATATTATTAGCAGCTGGTTTGCCAGACGGAACTCTGGGTGGTTTACTATTCTGAATATGTGAATAGGTATGAGAGTCTATAGGATTTGCTGGACTCACTCCCATCTTCCAAGATAAGCTTTTATCTGGACAGTGTCCCAAAGGGGGAATTCCAGGTGATGCTGATGTAGCCGAGATCCTCATCGGTGAAGCTAACGATGATGGAATGTGGGGAGCAACATAGTGAGAAGGTGGCAAGTATAAAAAACGTTCACCATTTGTACATACAGGTGAATAAGTCAGATGCTGTGGCAAGCTAAAATTAGACTGCTGAGGTAGCAAAGCCTTATACATATTCAGTGAATACTTATTTGGTGAGTCAAGAAAAGGATAAATAGCACCCTCCATATAAGGATTTACCCAGGGTAGCCTTAGGTAACTAGCACCATTGACGCTGAGGGGACTTTGTTTGTCACTTGAGCTTCTATCCAAGCCTAAAGTCTCCCCAGTTGGAACAGAACTCTTTTGTATTCCAGGTGGTGTTTTGTACAGAGCACTGAAGCCATTTGGGTTCTTTCCAGCTCCATTTTCAATTGCTTCAGTGGGGTTAGACTTGAACTGTATCTCTGGGTTCCTTTCAGGACCAAATCCAAGGCCAGCAATAGCACTTGTAGCATCCCGGGGCTTGTCTGAGCCAAGTCCACATAAACTGGAATAGACAATACTACTGGGGACTCTAAGTCCTTCCCGCATAAGTCCAGTACGATCCATAGTCAGAGCTGCAAGGCTGTCAATGCGATGCACAGGCGTTGTATCCACCTTTGAGGAATAAAAAATGATGTTACTCTGGCATCTAATGAAAGTGATGATCAAGACTACAGTTGGTATTTTTAATCGGTGGAAACAACAGGCTTTCTATAATTAAAAACAATGTGCATCAATACATGTAAAGGAATTTAAGCATGTAAAAAGTATAAGATGTTTCATACAGGAATTTAAGAAGCCTGTCTTTTTTTTCAACGAAGTTTTTTTTTTTAAAAAAAAAGAATAACTTGACAGGCATCCAGATCCTTTCATACTTAGCAAACATCTATGTAGATACTGCCTTTAAACAATAATCTCTCAAAATCTCTCCTACTGAAATGACACATTCATAAAAAGAAATCAGTTTCAATATCTTTGTCACCTATAGTCTTTTTTAGATACATATCCATGTATCTAAAGTAACAAATGAGAGAAAATACCCAAATAATACTTTTTTAAAATTCTCCTTATCAATTAGGATAGATTCCAATGCTATACAAACACTTAACAAAAAGTCCCATGAACTCAATAGGATTTACTCTAAGTAAAAAAGTATAAAGTAGCATACAATTATAACTTCAAAGCCTACTGATTCCAAACAGGATGTAACCTATTGTCTGTGGAGATTCTCAGTGATCCAGTTCATAGTTGTATTGAAGGTGTTTTTTCAAAAGGCTGGACTGTTGTTTTTTTTCTTGAGAAAGAAGCTAGCTAGGCACTCTCAAGATACTTAATATAGTAAGAGTTCATATCCAAACTTGCACAATTGTTAATCACAGAATTCCTAAGTGTGGGATAGGTAATTGTAATATTATTTGGAACTATTGTAACTGTTCATGAACTAGGTATATCACAGAATAAGAGGCTTTAGGACTCATTCTAAATAAAATATAGCATGGAAAGTTTTACTTATGCCACAAAAAAGAGAGATCTTAATGTCTAAATACCACATCTGAATAGTAGTGAAATAAATGCTTCATCACCTCCAACTGTACTTAATTATTTGTAAATGAAACAATATATAACAGGTTAACAACAATTGTATCTTTAATCTGTATTATCTGTTTCTTACCACACTGTGGTTCAGATGATTTTCTTCCCTTAATTCCAGCCTGCTTTTCAAGACATCTCCATCATTTACAGGGATTTTCCTGTTTTAAAGGAATGTTTAAAAACAGGTTTAGAAATAAAATTATAAAATCTTGTATCTTGATATGACTACTTTTTCCTATTGAACTGTACATTAATATGCATTTGTGAATACTATGGATACACAGCATTCTGGATTGTAGGCAAAAATGTGCAGTGGGGTATAAAGGGGCATGAGAATAATATCTATAGGCAACTACTTAAACCTGCCCATTTTTGGATCAAGGAATTGCACATGAATGCTACATTTGCACACACTCACATACCAATCTATATTTTTGTGCTTGGATTCAAAGCCCTAATACATATTCTATTGTCAACGAGATGTTCTTTAGAATATGTTATTATTATTTCATTCAGCAACAAAAGTATTTTTTTCTATAAAATGAAGAGTAGTGTTTCTTTAGAGTCATACAATAGCCTTCCTAGTTAACATTCCAGGTTGATTTATCTTTTTTAAAAATGGAAGTAGAAAATTATCACACCATCCTAATATCATACAAACAAGAGCTGTTCAGTGAAGAAGAGGGAACTACACATCTGTGCCTCAGCAGTGCAGCAGGCCAGGGACTTGTTATCATAGAAAACGCCAATAAAAAAGCACCTTGGTGCCAACTTTCAAATCCAATTGCTGACATATAGCAGAAGGAAAGTTTCATCATTACCCAGAAAAGCCAATTCTAATATATAATATTTAAAGTGACACAATCAATACATAAGATAAAGTAGCACCCATATTTTTTATAGTTTTGATCAGTTATTGTAGCAAAACAGAGCTGGCCAAACACTTTAATACATTTTTGTATGTATCCTTTTACTAGTGCTTTGATAACAATATGTAATGCCAATTAGTCTTTCTTTGTTTCTTCCTTTCTTTTTTCTTTCTTTGCGTATCACTTTAAACTAAAAAGAAAAAAGCTATATATCTTCAGCAAGGTTAGCAATCTGTAGCCTTTAGCATAACCTCTAGGAGAGACATCAGGTAATAATTGTTTGTCCTGTCATTCCAGAGTGCCAAAAAAGTGGGTTTCAAAAAGAGAAAAAAGTGGGGTGTCAAAAAGAAAATGGCTGCCATCAGCTACTATGTGCACTTCCAATCAGAAAACCATTGAGGAAATATGCTCCTCAACAGAACAATGTTGTAACATTGAATACAAATATTGTACTTACTATCGTTTTATCCAGTCTCCCATGAAACTTACTCTGAAAACTTTTATTTGTAAAATGGGCAAGTGAATGCTCTCTATTATGGTAATAGAAAATCTCCAGTAATAATGCTATAGTTTAAGTTTTCTGAAACGTAAATATTTACCTGTCTTCATTAATTCCACACATGCGGATCCTCTCACTGCTCATCCAGCTATGAACATTGCCATACAGGGGAGTTGCAGAAAGCATGACGTCACTTAGAAGAGACTCTTTCTTCACACGTGTTTACAATCTATTTAAAAACAAGAACATATGGAATTGAGAAAACTGGCCTAAAAGGAAATGCAAATATCACAGCAGAATCACCAGCCTTTTTTGATAATTAATTCTGAATGTGGGATTGATAGATAATAAAAATGCATAGTTTTATACACACACACAAAATAAAAGGAACACACTGAAGAAATTTATAGGTCAAATGAGATAGATATGTTCTCTTCATACACTTTCGGAGAATTAAGATTTATTCCATACTATTGACAAATCTAACACTTTAAGAGTTTCATTAAATTTAGAAAAATAAAATCATTCTATTTTTATGAACAAAATTCACCAGATTTGTACTCAGAAGACAGACAACTATTTAATATTCCAGCAAAGTATATCTATATATACCTATTTCATTCTTCTACAATATTAGTTTGAAAACACAATGGAACTAGGCTCTAGAATGAATAAGCCATCAAAGGAAATCCAACTAATTAGTTATATCATTTATTGCATGTATTCTGGCTCAGCTAACTAAAGATGTTAGAAACTGTAGTCCAACATAGTGTATGGAAAGCACCAAGTTGAGAGATCGATCTACTACACTGCCTAACAGTAAAACCGTAAAATATATTAAGCAAACAGTTCCAACAGAAATCTATTATCTATCTATCTAGTATGCTGCTTCCATCAGCAAAATAGACAAATAATATGCTGGCATTTAAAAACAGCAGAACAAAAATAATAAAAAGAAACTAGAACCAAGAAAATAATACTTCAACACATTGGAGAAATGATAAACCAAAGCCAACAACTATAACACCAATACACAATTAGAGAACAGATCACTCACTGTGTCCCAATGCCTTCTGAAAGATCCAGGTTTTCAAAATTTTATGAAATCACAGTAGGGCTTGGGCTATAGAGATTTTGAGGGAACAATGTTCCACAAAAAAGGCATACTTACAGAGAAGGCACATCTCCTATAATGCTTTAGGGCCGGGACTGGAACATGCCACTTTACCAAACCTTTGTGGTTGAGGTGAAATAACAGGAGAAAGATGATACTATAGGTAAGCAGGTCTAAACTACAAAAAGCTCATAGGTGACAACCAACACCTTCAATTGTACTAGGAAGACCAGGATAGCTAATTCAGTTCACAAAACAGAGGTGCTGAATGGACAAAACAGAAGCTCCCGTAACTACTCTCACGACTATATTCTATACCAGTTGTCACTTTCAGTAATTTTCAAGTGTAAAGTGCACTTCAATAGTCCAAACTTGAGGTCACTATGAAAAGGACTTCTTGATCCAGGAAAGAATATAATTAGTGCATGAGATGGATTTTTGGAAAAGTCTTCATGGCTGCAAGTGCCACCTAGTCCATTGAGCATGAATTGAAAATCCACGAGAATTCCCAAATTATGTACAAATTTTACTTGGGAAAGTGCAATCCTATGAAGAACTAAATTTCTGGAACTGGAAAGTTCTTGAAACCAAAGCCAGTCAGTCCCATTCCAGCCTTTATAGACTCCAGACACTAGGACAAGGATCTCCACAACACTAACTGCCTGGCCAGGGAACTGCATATCATCCCATACCAATGATGGCTGATCACTTGCTGATAGATGAATGTCATCTAGCACTCTTATGTAGCTGTTGAATAGAAGCAGGAAAAGTATTAAGCCTTCTGAACCCCATACAGCAAAGGTTTCAAACTAGGTGTTTCCTCACCTACTAACACTGATTGGAACCAGCACAAAGGAAGAGGAGAAACCGCATTTCCATAACAATACTATGATTCAAGGTTTTAAGTGCCACTGGTGGATCAGACTAGGGAAGTTGTACTATTTCTATTCCAATCTTGATAGAGGCATTCCACAAGAGCAATTAATGCCCGTCAGTATTATATTCAGCCTTACTAAAAAAAAGCCTTCTTGAAAAAGATCCAGATTATCCTTGATAGGTCTTGATAACCAGAAGAAACAAGTGATCAATACATAGTCGGCAGTGCTAAGATTCTGAAGGACTCTGTCTACTTCCTTGAGATTCACAAATTCAGACTCTTCTCCAGATAATAGAGCAGGGCTCCTGTACAGTCAGTTCCCCAGAACACGTCCAACCAAGAGTCCACTGAATGAATCCAAGAATCCAAGTGTCAGATGCCTAGCAGATTCCTCACAACAGCCCTTCTAATGTTTATCCTGGCTCTCTAGCCACATAAAAGTTAACAGATTCTTAGAAGGGGGCACTGCATGGCATTCTGCAAATATGATAAGATGGGAAAATAATTACATTTTGCTGCCCTTATCACCACGTTGTCATAATATAAACTCATGCAAATGTTTAGACTCATTCTTCTTATTTCTCCAGTTCTATGTGTCTTTTCTGACTCTTCATTTACTGACACTCCTCCAAAAACCCAAGGGGTCCAACAGAAACAGAACAGAAGCTGCTCAGATGCAATCCTATGTAAAGCCATTCCAGATAGCAACTAAGATATCAGGTTAACTGCCCAGGAAGCTCTCCAAACACCATCTGGAAATCAAATGGTACAAGGGAAAGACTGATTTAATAGGCCCAATCTTTATGCACTGCGAAGCTGGACTAAAAATCTCCAAAGGAAACAGAAAGTAGTTTTAATATGACAAAGGATAGGTATTGATGTTCTTTATCCTCAGATTCATCATATCTGCCCCTGTACAGGGACTATATCTAATATCTGACCATCCATGTCTGTTGTTTACCTTGTCTTAAATGGGCTAGGCCTGGATAGCTCTTTACAGGATATAAAAGTTACTGATCTTATTAGTATAATCCTTTTTCATATATTTTAAGCCTCAGTCATATAAAGGATCACATAAGAAAGCATAAAGAAAATAGTGCAACAAATCACTCTTAGAATTCATAAAAATCCAGAACCGCACTGAAATCAACACAGATCTTATTTTTGTTTGTTGTCTCTTTCGCACTTTGTAGCAAATTTCTGGGAATCTTGAAATCCAAACAGAAATCAAGAGTTCTACACTTCACATTTCATACCAACACAGAATTGAAAGGAGCCATTTAGACCTTTCAAAACCCTGTTCAGTGCAAACTAAAGCATCCCTGCAGATGGCTGTCCAGACTCTGGTTGAATATACTTGAAGCAGCGTTCAGCACCTCCAATGACAGTTGGCTCAACTAAACACTTTTACTCTTGCAAAGCTTTTCCAATATTCAGCCCAAATCTACTTTTCTGTAACTTCTGTGTGCCACGCCTGCAGTTCAACAAAAGAGAGTTCCTAATCTTTTCTATGCGACATCCCTTCAGTCATACTGTATTTTCTAAAATCCAAAAAATACTCAATTGCCCTCAGCTCTCTTTGTAAGATTTAGCTTCTAGTCTCTTCAGCATCTTCTCAGAACCAGTTTCTGATTCTTTGTGTGACACCCAGCACTGGGCCCAGTGCCATACCCAGAATTGGATGTAATTTGTAATATGGTGTCCAACTAATGCAAACCTATTTCCTGTTATTTGGAAGCTACACTTTTATTGATGTAGTATAAACCTGCATTTGCCTTCTTAGAAAATATGTCACACTGCTAACTCATATTTACTTTGCAATCAGGTACAATTCCAAGATCTCAGACTCCCCATGTATAATTCAAGACAGATGGCAACACCTAGTTGACCTTGGCTGAACTCAGAAAAATTAAGCAGAATTGGACCAGGTTACTATCTGGATGGCAGATCACCAGAAATTTCCAGGAATATAAACTAGGCTAACACTTAAAAAGAATATTCCTGGAATAGATTAACATAGAAAACTAGTTCCATACTATTACCAAGAAACCAATACAAATTTGTCTATAACAAAGATGACCCAAGGGAGATGGTACCATTTATTATTAACCTTGATGTCCCCCCTTCTAACCTCAGCCTTTTATTTCTTTTATCTAATTGAAGTATTTCACATATATCTTGATTAAATTTCTTTCTCTTTAGCCCATTAACATTTTTTTTCTGTCTCCTGCAGCATTAGCTATCCTATCCAGTTGTGTGTCGTCAACAAATCTGAAATCCTCAACCATCTCATTAAGAAAAATGTTGAAGACCAGGGTCAGAACTGCACTTTATGACACCTAACTTGATACTCCCTTCAACTTGTTAAGTAAACACTTTTCAAGTGCCATTTTTAAATTAACTGTTGATCCACTTAACAGACTTGCCAATCAGCTCATAATTTAACAAGTTTGCTAATCAGAATGCTATGGGCTTCTCTGCGAAGAAATGTTTTGTTGTGAAGTCAAGATATTTTAAATTTGTAGCAGTCAGATAATCTACAAAGGAAAATGAAATAAGTCATTAAACTGAGTCTAAAGAGATGTCCTGGTATGGGAGCAGAGTGAGAGTGAATCTTTGAACCTTTATCTCAGGCAGAAACCCTATTCATCATTAAACAATAACAAACAATATGTCTGCTTCTTTTTTAAAGAAACTTTCTAAGATTCCAATCTCCAAGAAAAAGCTGAAGTGGCTATGGGCTATGAAAGTTGGACTGCCATAAACAGGAAGTTCTAATTTTAAAATGGTAACATTTCAATTTTCCTGGAATAAAAAAATTGCATCTCAGCCCAGAAAGGGGTTAAAAATAGTTAGTAAACTCCTCACTCTTGATTTGATTAAGTAACCAAGCCCTAGTGGCTTTTACCATTGGAGCTGTTGTTGCTGAGCTGCTGCTGCTGCTTTGAGTGCTTTCAGTAATTCAATGACGCCTGTTCACTCCAGGGAAAGAAATCATTAGCGGGCTCACTGGAGAAGCATTAGCAGTCCAAAAGGATCAGCGCTGCGTGCAGTAGGGAAGGCAGGTGAAAAGCAACCAGATTTTTGTGTCCAGAAACAGAACAACTTTGCTTGCCTTTATTCCTTCCAGAACTAGCTACCTCCACCAGCATTAAATTCTACTTTGCTGCATGAGTGAAGTGTCAGGACAAGCTGCGTTTTATTAACCCGATTATCCCAATGCATGATTTATTCCAGTGCCAGATTTTAATTGTTCTTTGGAGGCTCAGTCGATTATTTTGATTGAGGTTCAGCCTACATCCCGCTGTTAGATGCTGGGTTAATGGGGAGGGATTTTAACACACAAGATACTCCTTCAGATTTTCCTCTCGTCAGAAAAGAAAGAAAAATGCAAACACCAATATAAGCTAGTGATGTCTTATATTATTACACACTATTACACACTAGGTGTGCAATTCTATATATGCACAAGAGAGGTCATGGTACTGAACCCATATGGGATTAATTGGATGTAAAATGCTTTAGGTATAGCAATAGCACTTAGACTTATATACCACTTCACAGTGCTTTACAGCCCCTCTAAGCGGTTTACAGAGTCAGCATATTGCCCCCAAGAATCTGGGCCCTCGTTTTACCGACCTCGGAAGGATAGAAGGCTGAGTCAAACCTTGAGCCATTGAGGATGGAACCCCTGGCAGTCAGCAGAATTCGCCTGCAATACTGCACTCTAACCACTGTGCCACCACCGCTGATATAGTGCTGCACAGCCACAAATACTGAAAATACATGTTCCTTGTGTCCAGTTATTAGTTTAGATGGCACAGAGTCACAGAACCCCAGGCACAGAACAAATGGAATGACATGCTCCTCTAATGCCTTCCACCGTAACTGGTTCCCAAATCGCTAGAACAGGAAACCAAACCATACCCTTCCTTTTCCTCCTCCCCTCCCCAATCCCTTCCACTATTACCATAGCCGGCTAGAAGAAAACATTGTGCTATCATTCAAAAGGAGTTATTTCACTGGAAAGATAGGTTTGCTGAACAGATTTACTGTTTTCCAGATGTACCGTTCTTAATGTTTTCAAACAGAGCAGCCACAGCCTGGAGAGAGTGATTTAGAGTTTTACATACAGTTAGTAGCTGCCCAGTGTGCTGCCTCATCTGTGAGGAATGGAGTGGACACAAAGTCCAAATAGAGAAGGTTGTGTGACAGGAGGGAAGGGCACCATTCATTCTCCCTCCCCTTTCTGAAAATAAAACATGGCAGGGAGCCTACTTATTGCGCTTCTGGTTTTTTTGCTAGTAATACACTGCTGCTATCAGCTGCCGTGCCTGCCTGGTTAAGATGTTCATATTTTGGAACAAAAAGAAAAATCTTCCTAAGAATGAAATCCCCAAATATGCTATTATGGAAGTTCCAATGAATGGGAGCCCTCACTTCTAAGAACCCTTAATTTTAGAAACACGTGAAAACTTTAAGTAAACCGTACAATAATAATCAGTGTAGGTATGATAGTCTACCTTCCGAAACACTGTAATAATCTTAAGGAAAGGAATCTTAAGAAAGCACTGAGAAAAAGAAAATTATTTTGCTATCTACTGCAAGACAAGCATCTCTCTGCTATTGCACTCTGCAAAACTGCCTCAAGCGGAGGTGTTTGCAGAGAGAGGCCCTGCATGAGGCTTGCGCAGCCAGCTCTTCGAGCACCGCAGCTGCGTGCTGGTGAGACGAAGCCACTGAATACGAAGCAAACGTTTTTCAGGATCAGAGGCTGTTCTGGGTGTGTGCGGTGGCTGAGCCAGTTCTTGGGGATTGTGCAAAATAAAGCCAAGCACTATGATCAGTGTGTGTTCCTTCTGGGAGGTGGGTGGGACGACAAGTTTGCTAGTTCTTGCTCATTTTCAGGGTCATACTGTGTAGTTGGATACGTACATACGTTATTTATAATCATCACCGCCCTGATGAACTTTTTGTGAACTGTTTAAAAGTGGAGGTCTGTTGAACAAACAGCGGCGCCACTGCCAGCCATAATTTCATTGCAACAAGCAACAGACTTTAACTCTTCAGATTCCCTTCATTCAGCCTTTCCTTGTAGGATGGAGAAAAGGGGGGGGGGCAAGAAGAGGGAGTAAATGCTGCTTGTATCCTTGATCTGTGGCGATTGTTAGAAAGATAAAGAACTTTTTCTAAATAAAGCAGTCCATTACTCACTTCAACAGGAACATTTGGAATAAGTGACTAGTGCAGGTTTTATACTTGGAAGCCCATACTTAGTTGCTGACATTCAATCTTAGTTATACTAACTTAAACCTAAATAAATAACCATTCTCCCCATTTATAAGAAACAAGTCCAATCACATTCAGTGAAACTAATTCCTAGCCACTGGTAAATAAGAGCAGGCTTTTTTAGAACTGAGTTGGCCTTAGGTAGTAAGGAGCCTTAAGAGTGATGTTAAGAGATGGACCTATATTAATAAAAAATGAAAATGTAGATAGAAATGTTTAAGCTAGAGGTCAGCCCTGTTTACTTTGCATGCCTAAGTTTTCAGGGAAGTTAGCTGGGTAGCATTGTCATTTGCTGTTTCAAAATACATTTTATTTAAAAGTAATGTTTGAAAGTAATGTATGTGGTTAAATATTAGAAACTCTTGGCCTACAAAGAGGGAGTCAAGCTATTTTTCAAAGTGCCTGAAGAGAGGACAAGAAGCAAGGGATGAAAACTAATCAAGGAGAGAAGCAACCTAGAACTAAGGAGAAACTTCCTGACAGTTAGAACAATTAACCAGTGGAACAACCTGCCTCCAGAAGCGGTGAATGCTCCAACACTGGAAGTTTTTAAGAAGAAACTGGACAGCCATTTGTCCGAAATGGTATAGGGCAGGGGTAGGCAACCTTGGCTCTTTTATGACTCGTGGACTTCAACTCCCAGAATTCCTGAGAATTAAATAAAATTCTTTTATTTCATAAAAGAGCCAAGGTTGCCTACCCCTGGTATAGGGTTTCTTGCCTGAGTAGGGAATTGGACTTGATGACCTCCAAGGTACCTTCCAACATTATTATTATTATTAGTATTAGTATTAGTATTATTATTATTATTATTATTATTATTATTATTAGTAGTAGTAGTAGTAGTAGTAGTATTGTTAGTATTATTATTAGTCTCAACCTCAAATTTAGGTACTGTTGTCCACTGATTTTAGGACCCACATGCCAACCAGACCTTCTAACTAAGAATTATGGAAGCTCAACACATTTGAAGAATTCAATCAGAAATGGGTTAAAATTTTCCCAATTATAGTATTGTCTGTATCTTTATGTGTGTATTTGTGGGTAAACACACCCTCAAGAGTCCGATTTGATTCCTGGCAACTGCCTGCCCAAGCCCTGCAGTTTTCCAGCACCGGACTGTAGTAATGATCTGGTTTAATCCTGCCGTAGTCGAAAAATCAACTGGGTTACTCTCTGCCAGTCACTCTCTCTCAACCCCAAGAAGCAGGCAAGGGCAAACCACTTCCGAAAAATCTTGGCAGGAAAACTGCAGGAACTCATCCAGGCATCTCCAGGAATCCAAATCTGACTCAAGCTTTGTATATAACAGTTGTCTTTGGTGGCTTTGGTAATAAAGTTCAGTGAATTTGGAAAAGAAAGAGGAGGGGGAAGTCGGAGGGGGGGAGGGGGAAACCCCGTCCTAGACAACACACGCCCGTTTTGCTCACTCAATTGCAGAAAACTTTCAAAACGTGCTCACCACCTTTCCCCTATTTAATGGCGTGGAAAGCACCCGACTGCTCAGATGCAACTCGCGCTTGCTGGGCTGCGCTACTCGAGTTCCCAGGTACAGCTGAAGGAACAGCAGTAACAGGTTCAGGTTCATTCCGCGCCAGAAGCTCAGAGCTGCTGCTGCTGCTGCTGCTCCCGCCGCAGCGGGAAGAAAGGAACCGCGCCGCCCCTCCTGAAGAGCTCTCCGCGCTGGCTCGCCCGCTCCCTCGCTGAGCGACGAGGCGACCCAAGAGGCAAAAAGTCAGGCTCCAACCGCCGCGGAGACTCCGGGATTTCCTTCCCAGAGGTATCTCCCTGGCGGAGCTAGGAGGCCGATTTGCAGGACGGGATTTCGCCGCGAAGGGAGGGGCTGCTGGCGTGCAATAAATGCACGAATAAACAGCGCGTGCAAGCGGCAACCTGCTTCTCGATTCTCGCCCAGCCGAATCTCCCTTCCCCTCCCCCCCTCCAGTCAACCGCGCTCAGGTTACAGGGCAGACGGGGGGGGGGGAGAAAAATAATAATAATAAAATAAAAAGGAATCCCGGCGCTCGGCCTCCCTGGCTGAACACCCAGTTCTCCGGGCACCGTTGGCCGCCGCAACTCCGCGCCGGCTGTGAGGCAGACAAACGCTTACACGCAGAGCCTGGCTTGGCCGTTTGATCTTCCTCTCTCCCCCCTCCCCCCTCCCCCCCTCCCCTTTATTTCTTCAAAAGGGAAACGTTTGCATCTCCCTCGCAACGAGAGCAGACTTTTGGCAGCTTCTGACGCCAGCCGCTGCGGGCGCAGGAGCAAAGTTTTGCTAGCACGCTCCTGCCTTCACAAACTAGAAAAACCTGATGCCCGCGGCCAAGGGAAGCGGCGGCGGCGGCGGCGCTTTGCTCTCGCCTCCTAGGAAGGAGGGGAGGGGTCAGGGGAAGCCATTCAGCGTGTCAAGCCTCTCTCGTCTCCCTCTCCCCACCGCCTACGCTTTCCCGCGATTCTCCTGGCGAGGACGCATTTAGTGCAGTTGCAAAGGTGCAAGCAAAATAATCCACGAGGAAGCCCCATCGGGCCTCGGGCAGCCCTAGCGAGTCAAGAAGGAGAGCGAATGCACCGAGCCCACGAGTTCCCTTTTGGCGCCTTTACTCTTTCCACCTCCAGCTCCTGTTGGCAGCCCGCCAGTTTCCACTGCATAAACCACAGCCGCCGTCAGCTGAACTGCAGGCGGCTCCAGCTTTAGCGAGCTACACAGGGATGGTTCGTGTCGGCGAGTAATAGCGGGAGCCGAGCGAAGCACGTAAGACCTCCCCCCCCCCCAAAAAAAGCAAGAGCTTGGACCGGCACACGCCTCAGAGCAGCTCTTTCAGTTTTCTCCTTAGCAAGCCGAGAGAAGGATCGCCTGTAAAACAGTGACTCTCCGAATGCAAAGAGAAAAGGCCAGACTCCTTGATGCGCTTATTCTTACATGCACCGGTCAAAAAAAAACGTTTAGGAGGGACTAGAAAAGCACATCCAAACGGAAATTCTAATGGCCCTTTCTCAAACTAAAGTAGCCTTAGGAGATAAATTAGACTGGGAAATGGTGAAGTCGCGATACTCACACGTTTCGCTAACCTATTACACTAGTAGTTGTACATGTTATATTCATCTTTCATTTTTCCTCCAGAGGCACAAAGTGCGTAGGTGCTACACTTTCCTCAGTGTTTTTCCCACAAGAACAAGCTAAAAAGATACGGCGACTGGCCCCAAAACATCCAGTGAATTTGCGATTCAATCAGGGCCCTAGTCCGATTCCATTACTGTGCCACATCGGCTTATATGAAGCCCACCAGTTAACCTAAGTGTAGGTAAAAACGAACTATACTTTAGAGCAAACAAATTCGGATCGAATGGGGATAGTTATAAGTTTAAGCGTTTTCTTACAAGTAAGCTCTGCAGTTTTAAGTGCGGCCACGTTCTTTCGAAGTGTGTTAATCCCTAATGGAACCTACTCGAAGGTAGGCATTTTAGTTCTTTTGCTAGCAATCACTGAATGCTTAATAAATGCAGTTGCATATATTTGAATGCAGAGATAGCGGAGGCGAAAGAAGAATGTAATAAGCACAGCCCCGTTTGCGAGGCGGCGAGATGGGAAACGGCGAAGTGACTGCCGGCACCGATGGGGGTGGGAGGAAAAACTGACCTTTAGCAGAGATGTGTGGCATTTCGTCTGACCATAAAACTGAGCATAGTGCGCCTGCAAGTTCTTACGAAGTAAAAATACGTATCGAAGCTCTGCAGAAAGCTGCTTAGTTTGGCAAAATAGCGCCCCCGGTCAAATGTCGCGGTTGGGGGTGGGAAGGAGTGTTAAACTTCCTCTTCTCGGCGCTTGCTCTCTCTCTCTCGGTTCCCTCAAGGCTCCCAAGACTTGTCACGTACAGAGAAGCGATCCGGAGTTTCCAGTAACCACAATGCTGTTCGTCGGGGCGACGGACTCTAGGGCTGTGCATTGCCGGGACAGACGCCGCTATTAGGCAAGCGATTCAAGCCCTGACACAGATAACGCGAGTAGAGGAAGGAGGGAGCGTCGCTCTTCCAGTTTAGGCACGGAAAAAGCTTGAGTTTTTAGGAGCGGGAGCGCAACTCCTTGGAAATCGAGGAGTGCTGTATTGGTGTGGCGGTGTTAGAAAAATGTGGTATCCGCGGCCAGGGGGCTTTCCTGCTCTCCCAGTAGACTCGGGGAGTCCCTGCTCTGGAGAGAAACCGAGGCTCTAGCTTTCGCTTTGTTTCTGCGAGAGCGGGGGCACAATCGGCAGCTCGTCAATTCTACTTTCTCATTACCGCCACCCAATCCTCTCTGTGGTTGCCTCTATTACACACTGAGCTTTAGACCGCATCCGCAGCACCAGCGTCTCGCCTCGTTTTTTCCAGTTTCGTATTTCTATAAATCGTGAGGAAAGCGGTATGGTTTCTGCCTTTTGACGCCATTTGCCAGCAAAACTTGTGAATAAGTGATGCGGAGAGAAAGCGAGAGAGGAGAGGCTGTCAATAAGGGAAAGGTAAAATGGCTGGTGGAGCCTTCAAATAACCTTGTTGCCCGTCTTTCTCACCTCATTTCTGCCAGAGGCTTATAGAATGGAGAAACAGCGCCCTCCCCAAATGTCAGCCTGCGCAGTACATTTCCTCCACAGGACTAACGCATGTGTGAAGGGGGACTGTCAAGGCGGGAAGGGAGTTACTATTTCAGGGGGCTGCTCAGGAACCAGATTTAGAGCCTTTAACGCTGTCACAAAAGATGGCCCTTTAGAACTGCTGCTTGAAGAGGGAGTACGGCATGGTTATCTCCTATCTCTTGCTCTACCCTTTTCTCCCTATACGCGGAGAATAAAGTACAGAAGCAACCCCTCATTTTAGTTTCAAGGCAGAATTACCACAGCTCAAATAAAGCAACTTTGCCCCGTTACCACTGAAGCGTTCCCAACAACCGTTCCTGGAGCAAAGCAAGCGTGCTCTCGCTCTTTCTGGGCAACTTTAGAGCGGCGGAGTGCAACCCAGCCCACGGAAAAACGCTCACTTGGTCTGGACAAGAGCAGACCTCGGCCTTTCCCTTAACTCCCAACACCACTTAAACGCCCCGTTATATCTTTTTGTCTCGGTCTCCCGGACCAGGCGCGCCATTTTAGACAAATGAAAGATCGGCGGCGAAGTTGCTGTTGCTTTCAGAAACAACAAGCCGGCAGCGACAGGGTCTTAGTAGTGGCAAAAGAGGAAGGACGTTCCGTAGCAATAGCGGAGATCGCGCTAGCGCAGGGAGCGATACATCCACCGAGCCAATCCGCTTGGCACGAATAGACCCGTCAGGTAATTAAGCGAACATTTCCCTTTTTGGGTCGGCCAAACCAGAGCTTGGGGAAAACGCGGAAGAGGCCGCGCTGGCTTCCGCTGCCGGCTGCAGCCACAACCCCATTAACCTTTCGAAGGCCTCTTAGGCCCAGACGGAAGCAAAGCGTTCATTTTGCCAGAGTCGGCTTGAGGCGGATTCGCCGCCCCCCCCCCCCGGTCCCCGAAACAGAAACAATGGTCTTTTGGTCTCGCTATTCCCGGAAGGCCAGAAAAAACCGTGGTGGATGCTGGTCTCCATAAATACAGCCCACTGGGACCTAAGAACCAGGTATTCGGGAAGAGGGATTCGATGTGTACATTTATAGTTTGGTAAGAATGTTCCATTTAAAAAAAAAACCCGTAATAATTCACAGGCGTAATAAGGAAGTTCTGTTTAAGAAGAACCCACATCCGCAAACGTAGGGCCGTGACTCGTATGCATCTGTGCTGTATAAATAGACCTACGGCCTAGGAGCACTGAAAGCAGGCTCGATTGATCCGTACCCTGGCTTCTATAAGCACCAAGTCTATATTCCTCTCCCAGGTCCTACACGCGGGTTCCTTTCCCCACGTAGCAGCGCACCCTCATGATTCGTGCATTCCACGTCCTTTTTCTGGATCCATGGCTGCCTCGGTTCGCTTGCTCCGCATTACACAGTGTTGGGCCGACAGCCTGAGCTGTGCGTCCCTGGAGGGCAGGGGCGCCTCCCGTGTTCACCGGAGGAGCCAGCAGATATTGAATCACGGGCGAGTTGATTTTGCTTAATTGTGGCTGACAGTACCTGTGGTTTCCTCATTTACGGAGCAACAGCATTGAGGGGTCTGATTGATTGGGAGCGCAGCGCCTCCCACTCCCTTTTCCCCGGCAGACACACACTCAGCCGCCACCTCCGAGAGAACCCTGCGTGAAGGCGAATCCCTCGGGAGGGGAAAAGAAGCCGCTTCTCATTATTCAGCAAATGGCCGGCGCGCCAGCAGCGAGAGATTCAGCTTGGTTGGTTCGCTGTCGAACGCTCTGCTGAGCTTAACTAGCCTTAAATCCTCTTGCTTCCCCCTCAGGCCCGTCTGCCTGCCTGCCTGCCTGCCTGCCTTTGCCTGCGTCGTCGGCCCCACCGCCTCCACCTTCCCGCCCGCCACCAGATTGGTCCGGGAGTTAAGCACTCGCAAACAGAGACGGTTTTAACCGAGGCGGGAGGGGGAGGCAACGCGGAATGATCGTCGCTTCTTGAAAAGCACTTAAGCTGAAGGCCTCTTGTTCCTGATAGGGAAGCCCAGTTTTTTTTTAATATATATATACATACATACACACACACACACAACACAAGAATTCTCAGTATAGATACTACCTGCATCATGGTGGGGGGGGAAGGGGGAAGGAGCGTTGCAGGTGAATTTATGCTCATTTGGCTGCCCCCTCCATCCATCCCTGAACATGAAAGGCTCCATTATTTGTTTGAAAATTCCTACTGTATGTATATTTCAATCCAGAAGCGTATCAGCCTTAAATATCAGAAATGGAGCCACATGGTAACCCGCAAGCCACTGGATAAGGAATATTTTCCTGATTAACATGAAATCCGTAGCTTCTATCTTAAAGCAGCCCATCAAATGAGATAATTTTCCTACTACTCCTTTAGTTTTCTCTCATCTTCGCGCATGTCTTCTGAGAAGTGGTCACATACATTAAACTGTTATCACAGAACTCTTAAAGTGTCTAAGTAGACATAAACTTGATTGGGGTGAGTGGTGTTACTCACAGCCTTAATCAAGAAGGCGGGTCTCTTCTGTGACTTAGGTCAGAGCTGAAGGTCACTTAGATTGGGTCATGGGCTAAAGTGCTCTTCCAAGAGTTGGACTGCATGGGAAATCTGGTAATGGGACTCAACGAGCCCAAATGCAACCACCACCCACAAGGATGCAAGTCAGCAGGATGAAACTTCAGCCCCTGTCTTACAATGGGCCTCCTCTTTAGCAGTTAGTGTGCCGCCTCTTGCTAAAGCAGGCTCAATAGCAGATCTGGACAGTCTGCCTTTTTTTTTTTATAAACCGGAAGCGACAGCCCCTGGACAACAAGAAGGGGCCTGGAGCAGAGCTCAGACTTTGCAAGTGAAGCTTTATGGTGCAGCATAAGGCTTCTTCTCTGTGTGTCAGCCCTCAGCAGCCCCAAGACTCTCAGCAGAGCCATCTTTGCCATCTTGAAGTCAGCCCCACATCAGGGTTGGGGGACCAGGTTGGGCAGGGTAGCAACACTGCAGATGGGCAGCTATGAATTTTTTGTTGCTGCTTAGAGCCTTAATTACTGGCTCTTGATCCTTGGGACTACGACTCGATACCGCCAAGGTTAAAACGCCCAGAACAGCTCTGAGCAGATGTGAGCAAGTTGGCAGAAGCGCAAATGAGGTTTGCCTCCAAGCACGATAACAAGTGACTAATACATTGCATATCTCTGAAAGAAAATTATTTTCCTCTAATTTGCATTAGCTCTTTTCCCCTTAAGACCAAACGAAAAAACCAACAGCAGTCCACTATCAGAGGCAGCAGCGTAATCCTGGGGAAATAATAAAAATGCTGGGTGACTTTAAGAGAATTGTGGAAACACAGACAAGATTTGCCAATATTTTTTGGTGAGCCAGTTATGTTTATCTTGCACCTAGTGTCACAATCAACCTTCCTAGAAAAAATAGTGGACCTCGTGTTAAAATCCAATTTATTACTTTGAACTGTTGGAGGGGTCTTCTACCAAAAACGCTTTTTGCAAGGAGACTGGAGGCTGACAAATACGCTGTATGAGAGTTATGAGGAATAAATTCTATATACAAATGTGAGTCACCCTTAAACGAATCAGCTCTTGCCCAACGAACGATTCAGATTTCAAGCCAAATGAAATTTGTTTGAAAAGACTGGTTCTACAAGCCAAAATAAAATGCTGTTGTTCATACTATTGCTCTTTTGGTTCCTACATGTGCTTTTCAGAAGTAAGTTTCCCTGAGTTCAGTGAAGCTTATTTCCTGCAAAGGCACTATTAGGCCTGCAGCCTCAAAGCCTGTTCCATTAATTTCAAGCTCTTTAAGAGCAATTAAGTCGGCTAAAAACAGGTTTCCTGTTAGTTCAAATCTCCATCATTTTTGCATTTCTCCTACATCTGTAATTCAAATGCAGAATCACCTAGGGAAGCCAGAATAGAGGTTCGCTGAAAAATGATAAGTTTCCTTTTTATCACATTCAGTTACTTGTGACATTGTGGCCCCTTACAAGTCATTGTCACATATACAAAGGTAGCATATTTTATTTATTTAAATGTTGTTATAAAGTCTTTCATTTATATAAAAGAGAGGTTTCAGTGTCATGAACATCACAAAAAACTCCTCCCTCTTCCCATACCATGGTTTCAGACGTAAGAGGAAACGAGGCAAGTAGATACATGTGCACTGGGCTTTCTAAGTAGGGTCACAAGTAACAGATACGGGAAGAGCTCTTGCATTTTAATCCTGGAAGAAATAGTACTTCCTCTTCAAATATTACACCAAGGCATGAAGTGCCCCATACTGTCTAAAGATATGCATTCACTTGTAATAATATCTCTTCCAGTTGAGATAACTGCATAACCTATAAATTAGTTATATAAGACCATAGCTTTGGATGCTATGGATCTAAAACTTCTAGAATATGCCAAGACACCTACTTCTGATCTAATTTAACCTTGGTACAGACATCATACTATGATATTATACTACTATGACGACATAAACAAATTCAACTTTCAACTCCAGTGAAACAACCCAGTACCATGAGAGAGTCTTTACTTATTGCCAAATATCTCTCGCTGTTAGAAAGTTGCTCCCAACATTTAGTCAAAATTGGCTTCCCTAAAACACAACCAGTATTTGTGTAAAAACTTGTTTAAAGACTATATCAAGTCTCTCCTTATTCAGGCGAACCAAACCCAACTTTTTCAACCCCTTTTTATTTGACCTGAGTACCATATCACCACCCCTATCCAGGCTGCTCTCAACCCGATTCAGTTTTACTGTCTCCATAAAAATATTATGCCCACAGCTAAATATATGTTGTTAAACATAGCAGTTTTTTTCACTACACGTAAGCAAGGAATAGATTTGCATTGCAGAGAGATTCCCAAATGGGACCTAATTAATTCCAATTATGAAAAGGAATAAAACTACTCCAATTTGCTCAGCTGCCATTGGACCAAGTGCTGAGAGCTTTTTGTTCATGTGCAGTCAAAGGGTCATTCTAAACAACAAGCTCCAGTCCTACTGAGCCAAAGCAAAGTGTAGCTTGGAATAAAGCAAAATGGAATATTTTTACATTTTCTTAAGCATATACTTATGTGAAATATAGTATTAATTCTGAAAAGGATATATGTAATGATACAGGATTTTAATCAAAGTTTAATGTAGGCAGGATAGATTTTAAGAATTGCATTTCTACAATTGTTATATACTCGTATGAAGAAATAAGAGTTACTGGGCTCAAAAAAAGACATAAAATTATATTGTTGGGCATCAAATTGTATTTCAATAAAAATCTTTTTATCAAAACAGAAAGAAGTGAGATTCACTAGCATGGCCAGATTCTAAGGTCCTATTTTAAAATAAAAAGATAAAGTCTTCTTTGGATCAACCTGGACTCCTGGTGGCTTTGTGGCCAAATGTGTGTGGTATTATTCCTGGTGAAAGAATATAAGTTGTATGCAATGGCCTTCTCCCAGAATGATTTGGGACCTCTCAGTCTTACTCCAACACTGGAACTCCCTGCTAATCTCCCATCCAGGTAGTAACCAGGCCCAATCCTACTTAGCTTCCAGGTCCAGGAAAAGTAAGCCAGATGTAATTGTAATGCATTTTCATTTAGCTACTTTGTGCGGGTAGGTTTTTTTTTTTAATGTTATAAAAAAACCTAAAATGTTTATCAAATCACCTGAGAAACCTTAAACCAGGCAGAAAAGGCACAAATAATGAAAACTGATTGGATGAAAGGATGTATGTGGTAAATGGTTTGCTAGTTTTCACATGGTTCCAAGGCTGTCTGTTCCAAAGCTGGCGCCAAAGTAAAATGCAAGCTGTGAGTTAATTTTCTTTTGCTGCTTCAGTCTTGCTCTAAAAACAATACTTAGGTTCTCAATTCATCCAGGCAGGACCAAGTCTATGCTTTAATTTGGAATACCATGCAAACTGATCCTTCACGTATTTACTTTACTCAATATTTAGCACCTCATTCTCCCTTGTAAACATCGCTCAGATCGAATCTGGTTTATAACAAATTACCAGCAGCATTTTTCTCTTAATAAAATGGTTGAAAATAATTATCAAATCAATGTGTCATAAAAGTTTGAAGGAAACTAACAAATCTTACTGGGAATAAGTGTTTGATAAATGTAACACCTATCAAAATCTCTACTATTTTTACCTCAACGTTTTGCAAAAAAAATTAAAAATAGATTAAATTGGAGAAAACCGTGAACTTTACAAAATGAGGTCTTGCCCCTTGTATATTTATATTAATAAAAAGAAATAATTGTACACCTGTGTTTTTAGTAGCACATAATGCTATTGTGAAACTGGTTCTGTTGTATTGTCTAACATAAAAAAGTGAGAATAGCAACATGTTGCTTCAGAATTTTATTTTAGAACTTCATAATTTAATATTTAAAAACAATGCAGGCTAATTAATTTGAAAAATACTGCAAAGATGTTCTAACCACATTACACGCTCGTGTATTTCTGTTTGGAAGTCTTACCTTGTACATATCAGAACACACAAACATATTATGCATTAATTCCTTCTCCTTGTCTCTCCTTCATTTTTGTAAGGCTTAATACAGTAATTTTCTTCCATGAAAGATATGCAATTTTGATTCAGACAGAATCAAAGTTTCATTGCACTGTGAACAAAAGTGATGCTTACATCCGATGTTCATAGAATCATTGTCTTAGACTCAAGCCTCTTGGTTGAGTTTTGCTTTGTGAAAGCTCTTGGTGTTCTAATTTCAGGTAAAGGCCATTCATATTTAACTTAAGGATGTGTTTGCAAGTTGGAGCTGGCTTATAACAGGCTCTTGGCTTGGAAATCCTTAATCCTGAAATAATATAGAAATTTACTTTTAGCTGGTTTTCATACTTTACTTAAATGGGTATATTAAGTAAGAATTAGAGTCAGATAAGAAATCCTTTTTTATGTTCTTTGCTGCTATTTATATGGGATATTTAATTTGATATGGCAATTAATTCCCTGATACGTGAATTATATTAAGAGAGCTAGTTGCCCTGGCATCTGCTGCTAAATAAAGAAACTGGGGATCCTGGATTTCCAGCACTGATTCCTATTTGTAGGGCTAGAACAGGAGGGGAAACTTTTATCTTCTCCAGCCAATTTGCACATGCATAAAAAAAATGTCCATCTACCTCTTGAATGAAGGGGTAGGAGGCCAGGCTGGCTCAGGGATTCTGGGAGTTGAAATGAAAGAGCCAAGGTTGCCTACCCCTGGGGTAGGCAGATGTTTACTTTTTCCGATTGAATGTATTTGATGGAGATGTGAAAACAGGATGCAAACTATTTTGCATAAAAGGGGTTGACAGCTTTTGGATCTCTGGATGACTGTGGACTGCAACCTCCATGCTTCCTTATTGGCTAGGGCACTGAAGTTCAGCAATTTTTTGGAAAAGATCGCTAATCCATAACCTTCACCATAGACTTTGCATATGGGAGCAAGCCATTAAGAGACATTTGCCTCCTCAGCCATGGTGTATTTTAAGATGGTTAATATTTCCCTGGCATTTTTAAGACATCCACTAAAGGCTGGAGGCACTTATTTTCTCAAGTTTTCAGATTGTTGTTTTGTTGTCTTACATATTATATGAAAAGAATCGTGTAATCTCATGTATGATTTAGCTTTTATATAATATTATTGAAAAAGTCACTAGACCGTTTTAGAAATCTTAAAAGCTGAAACTGAGTTACATAAAAAGCAAATTGTATTAATTGGGTATAATTTTATTATGAATTATTTTAAAGTGGAAAAATAGGTGATTTTGTACCTTCTAGTTCTTCAAGCATTTGTCCTGGTTATACAGGATAAAGAATAAACTCAAAGGGCTAGTTAAGATGTTTTGATTCTGGTCTGCAGCTAGCTCACATTCTTAATTCCCCAATGGGCAAGAGCAACTTTCAACTGGGGTTACTGTGGGTGATGATAATAACCTTCCAAGCAGCAAAATCCCACTAGTTGCCCAATAACTCTTTAATGTCTTATGTTCAATTGTAGCATCAAACAATTCTAGCATTACATTGAAGATATATAGGCAAATATAGGACTCAAAACTTCTCAGTGGAATCGGTTTACACATTAAATTAAGATTCCCCAGTGGTGAGATAAGCTAGGATGTGTGTGCATGTGTGAATCAATCTTCAGTTAAACTAAAACCTGTTAATGTGTAGATGTTTGTAATATTAAATAATATGCAGGCGTCGGATAACTTCCAGAAGAATTTTAAAATAATATACCTATCCCCTTTTATACAATGTAAGAAGACATTTCCCAATAATTTAAATCTTCTGTCCTAAAACACAGGTAACTGGGGAATAAGGTTCACAGAATTCCTGTGCATTTTACTACTCAACCTTATTCTGCAAGTTTCTCAAAGAAGGGAGGAGAGATGGTTTTCTTCCCCCCCCCCTCCCCAATAAAAAGAAAACAACTCATCCCACCAAGACTTCCTAGGAACCTTTCAAATCTGTTGAGCCTGCCCTAAAGGAGCAGGAAGAGGACGCCGCCTTTGTCGGGTGTGCTCTCTGCAAGAACCGGAACGAAGCTGTCGTCCCTGCCACCACCCCCCATTTAGCTTCCTCTCTCCCTCCTCCCTCTCGCCATAGTGAGAGCTTTGTGTAAAAGCCGAAGAGGCGCTGGCTGCTCGCGCTCCCAACAGCTGTCACATTATTTGCACTAGCTGTAAACAGCCTTCGCGCCCCCCCTTCTTTCGCCCGCCTCCCCATACCACATAGTTAAATCCAGACTAACAATCCCCAGTTAGAGATCAAGCCAACAACAGCAGCATTGTGTCTGCCTCGGTCGCTTTAGCATCTCTCTTGCAGCTGGTTTACTCAAAACAAGGAGCCCCCTCTCTTCGCTTCTCGCCCGGGAAGCCAGGGAGCTGTTTGTGTCAGCTGATCCATCATTCCACGAACCTTCCCTGTCAATCTAGGGGCGTTTTTTTTATAAAAAAATAATAATAATAAAAAATTAAAAGCTTTCCCTTCCAAGCAGAGGGAGGCCGTCCGCCCACTCGCCCCGCCCGCACTAGGACCTTTCCTCCCGGAAAAGCCCGGGCAGGTCCGCCATCCAGTGCGGTTTCCCCCCCCCCTCACGCCCAGCTGTGTTAGCCTCGCCTCTCCTGGGTTCACTCTCAGCCAGACACGCTGACAAGGTCGTGCTCCGACCTCGGGGCCCCAAGAAGCCCCAGGCCTCTTGTTCCGGAGGAGACGTTTCGCCGCTCGTGAGGGTTGCGAGCGGCGCGCTGGGCTGAGGAGAAAACGAAACAAGGAATGAGAGCTGCGCTCCGCAGCTCCTTCCCGCTTGGCCGCCGCTCCTGGTCCTCAAGGCCCGCTCCGTTTTTGCCTAGGAGGCGATAAGACGGAGCTGAGACTCCCGAAGGGCTTCAAGGAAGCTGCCAGGACGACAAGGGCTTTGACGGGCCCGCGTCCTCTCTGCGCCTGGAGGAGGGATGGGGAAATCTCCTTCGCCAAGGCCTCCCACTGTGGAGATCAGGCGCCAATTCGGCGATCTTCCAGCTCAGTCGTTTGCCGGGCTCCACATAAAGCCGGTTCGCCAGAGCTGAGGAAAAGGAGCCGCCGTCCATGGCCAAATTCCTTTTCGAAAGAACTTTCCGTTCTCTTCAGACGGAGGGAACTGCTGATGTCACAGCGCGCTACACTTGAAGGTGGTGGGTTGGAGTTAGCCCGAGTTGCAGGAATTCTGGTTTTTGTTTCGTAAACTACGGCTTATGGCCTAGCACGGAAGAGCGAACGTAGCCCGAATATGGAGCAAGGGAAAAGAGTCTGCCTGAAATAAGGTGGCTCCACCTTGCTAAACAAGGAAGGGGGTGGTGGGTTAATGAGCCTTAGTGGCCAGGGTTGTGCTGGGAATTCTGGAGGCTGTGGTCCCAACACATTTAGATGCTATCTTGTTGCCAAGTTTGGCTAAGTATAGTTCCTCTACATTCTTAAGTGTGAAATCTCTTGCAGTGTTTACTTGAAGGAGTTCACTGGAGCCTTTTCTCCACTAAGCTACGGTATCCCCAGATCCCAGGCCCATGGCTATATATCGATATACCAACTGATATACCTGGTTCAACAATAGTAACCAGAAGAGAAATCTAAGTTTCATACTGGACCACCATTTAAGTATGAACTAGCTCAGTATGCTGCAGTGCCAAAAAATACTAATATAGTCCTTGATTGCATCAACAGAGGGATAGTATTCAAGCTCAGAGAAGTGCTAGTACTGCTCTATACTGCACTACTGAGGCCAGGCTTGGAATACTGTGTCCAGTTGTGGTCGCCACAATACAAAAAAAAAGTCCTTGAAAAGAGTGCAGAGAACAGCAACAAAGATGATAAGAGACCTGTAGACTAAACTATACAATGATGAATTGTTAAGGTAACTAGGTGCATTCTAGGCTAATGAAGAGAAGAATTAGAGATGACACAATAGCTCTCTTCCAGTATTTCAAGGGCAATCAGATGAGGGGGTTTACTTATTCTCCAAAGCATCTGAGGGTAGGACAAAAAGCATGAGATGGAAACTCCTTAAAGAGAGATTCTATCTGAAACTAAGGAAAAATTTCCTGACAGAGCAATTAACATTAACAGATTGTTTCCCAGAGTTGTGGGTGCTCCACTGTTGGAGATTTTCAAGAAAAGATTGGACATTGATTTGTCTGGGATGGTATAAGGACTCCTTCCTTGGACAGTAGGTTGGACTAGAACAGGGGTAGGCAACCTTGGCTCTTTTATGACTCGTGGACTTCAACTCCCAGAATTCCTGAGCCAGCATAGCTGGCTCAGGAATTCTGGGAGTTGAAGTCCACGAGTCATAAAAGAGCCAAGGTTGCCTACCCCTGGACTAGAAGATCCCTGAGGTCCCTTCTAGCTCTATGACTCTATGATTACTCAGGGACTTTAGCAACAGAAGGCATAATAAGATGTCTTACATCCATGGAGGATGGCTGTGATGGCCTGGATCAAACCCAGAGTGTTCCATCTCACAAGGATGTCCTAAGCTGGATGTACTTTAACTGTAAAATTCATTCCCACTCCTGCTCTTTTTAGGACATGGAAAAATAAAATTCATTTACCACTTAAGGGAAGCACAGAAGGGAGCACTGGACAGATACTATGCCCTTTGGACAGAAGTATCAGTTCAGCTAAGCCTGCCTTTTATGTGTAGAACTGCTCCATGCAGCATTTGCACATTCAGTGCTGACATTTTCCTTGAAAAATTAGTCCTTTTCATTGAGCCATTCTTAAAAATCTGCCTTTAAGTTGATTGTAACACATCTGGACTAGAAGGGAGACCAGGTGGTAGGACTATGAAGCCAAGTCTTAAAGAGTACCTCTTAGGAGGCACCAACAGCTACAAAACTTAATCTCTGGCTCTAAACCCATTCACATTGTGTGACTTCAGTATGCAAATTTAATCATTTTACAAGAAAAGAGTTAATTTTTGTGCTTTTGCATTTTCAGGTCCAGCTCCAGAAGAACATACCTACACTGTAAGTAGCCCTTCTATTATACTGGTATTTTCTTTATATTCATGTGTTCTTTAAAAAGCCTTTCAGCAATATGATTAAAAAGGAAGCCACACATGGAAGCAAAAAATAAATTGACAATAAGTTTTATACATGAATACAGTTGTACTGAGTTACATGTATGTAAAATGATTGCCAAGTTAAATAGGATTACAATCAAAGAGTACCTTAGGAACAAATAGTTTGGTTCTATTCATCAATATTCCTCAATCTGGTGCCCCTTCAAACTCAACTGTACTCTAACTGCCATAATCCCTTCTGCTGGTTATGAGAATGAATGCCCTACATATCTAGAGTACATCAGGTTGAATAAGGCTAGTTATTTCCACATCATAACTGGTATAGCAGAAGGGATAGAATGTTACTATATCTAGAAGTTTCACTAGATTTATTTTTGAGTAACTACGCAAAGACCAGGCTAGATTTTTTTTTTGTCAGCAATGCCTCACTTCCCAAGAAGCCAAAATGATATGTTCAAGAGAACTTACTTCCAGGTAAATACATAAAAAAATCACGTGGCTAGCCATTTGAAACAGTAGCATTGGATGACTTGAGGCAAGCATCTCTGATCCAACTAACAAGAAAGATAAAATGCTTCCTAATTCCCAGCTGTAGGCTTTCTAACTAACAGGCTGCATTTATCTCAACTTTCTAGCCAAATTCCCCAGTAAGGGAGTCCAAGTATTCAAGCAGTTGAGCCCCCTGTGGTCAGTCATAACCATTGTCTCAACTGAGCTGGCAAATACCTCTACTACAGAGGTTTTGTGTACGTAAAAAGTACTAAAAAAACCAACTCTTGCTAGCCAAATCAGCAAAGGCTAAAACACATTCTTTTAAGAGAGAATAGCAATTCATGCCTTGCAAACCTCTTTCCGCACAAAGGATTTAGAGGAAGAGAAAGGGAGGGGAGGGAAGGGAAGGGAAGGGAAGGAAGAAAGAAGGGACAGAGGGGGAGGGAGGAAGGGAGGGGGGGAGAGAGAGAGAGATACGGAGGGAGGGAGAGGGAGGGAGGGAGGGGGAGAGAGAGAGAGAGAGAGAGAGAGAGAGAGAGAGAGAGAGAGAGAGAGAGAGAGAGAGAGAGAGAGAGAGAGAGCTACATGGCACTCTTGTATTTCTGAACTGTTGTCCCCCTGGGAACCAAGAGTAGCTTCAATCAAATGCTGACTTTTCCTTCAGGAACTTAGTAGGAAACCCGAGCTCACATGCTTATGCCTGCCTCCATGAGTCTCCTTCCTATTTTGTTATCAAAAATCTGTATATAAAAGGTATAACATTGCCTGATTAGAAAAGATGAACCAAATCTGATTGGGGTATGTTCTTTTTTCTAAAATATATTTTTTAAAAAAACAACAACCTTGAAGCAGCTGCTCTGGGCACACAGTTTTTCAAAGTTCTTGCTTCTCAGAATGACTAGAATAAAGCAATATTTCAAAGCAGACACAGCTCCTTCATAATTTTGTTCATTTGCAAAGAAGCTGTCTCTTAAGGCAGTCCCCAGCTATGTTTTCTTGATAAGAAGCCTTTTTTTGAGCTCCGTACTTTTCCATGTTACAATCAGATATTCCCTAGGTTTGGAGACACTCAACATTTTATAGCATCTGGAATCAGAAAGGCATAGGATCTATGGGAAATATTTACAATTTGCTCCACTCAGATCAATCCTCCCTCGTTAGATTAACTGAATGAACTGGTCAGCTGCTTTTGCCCCACAGTACAAATGGCATAAACCCAAACATGATTCAACTCTATATAGTGCTCGAAACAAAGCCAGCAAAACTGACCAAGTATCCACTTGCTCCAAAGCAATGTTTTGCTCCCTTAAGAGCTGGTCCACTGTGTCTCCAGAAATGATTAGGAAGGCGCTGGCAGGAAGGGGTGCAGGTTCTTGGGTAAGACCAAGAGGAATCCACAGCCATAGGATGCTCTGGGCCAAGAAGCAAGCAGAGGAAAACAAGATCGAGATCACAGGAACAGGAACCGCGACTGAAAGGGGGAATGGAGACAGTCACTTCCTGCTCTGAGGATTTCTGAACTTGAAGGGACGCCTAGCCAGACCTTGTAAACTCCTTTCAGTCTTTTGTTTTGCTGTTTTAATGTGTTTCCAAACTTAACAATCCTTGGTTCAACAGAATTCCAGCCCTAGGCCCACTGAAAGCACTAAGGAAACTGGGACTTGAAATAACAAAACTTTGCAAGAGTTACTTAAGCACCTTTAAACTCCTACATTTGGTTTTCCATTGCAACTATAGATTCTGAATTTCAGAGCTTAATCGCCCAATTGTGACTTTCAAATTAGCCAATTACTCTTAAATTAATGTTTCAAATTCTTATTTTAAAAAATATTTCACTGCAAACTTGTATATTTTTGAAGCACTCTGTCTCTCTCTTGTCCTTCTCTGCCAAACACATTTCATTACATTTCTTTTGACTATTTTACCTTTCAGCTTTCTAAACATTATTAGATAGTCCAGTTTGAAAGTAAGTCCTGAATTTATTGGAGCATATTTCCAAGTATGGACACAGACAGTTATAGACAGGCTTCTGATGCAAACTACAAAAAACAAATTAGAGTAAATTGTACTTATTTTGATCTACAAGGTTACCAACTCATCTTTACATTTGCACGAAGCACTTGTGGTTAACTAAATTTAAGCTGATTTTCTGGCTTAATACAACACTGAGCTAAGTATGTCAGCCAAGCTGATACACACAGCACATTACAGTGCAGTGTAATGTAGTTTGTGATCCAGTGTTATCGTGCAAATACAGTCACTATTCCTGCCAAAGATTAGAAAGAATTCCAAACATCTAAGGGAATGTCAGTTTATTAAATTCTGAAGAAACTATAGAAAGATGAAAATGTATTTTAAAAAAACCATTTGCCCTAATCAGAAATACAAAACTAACAATTCAACTCCAAATCAAAATGCATTTAAGCAAGCAAAACAGTTACTGAGAAGCAAATGTCTAAAAACGTAAAAGTAATCCAGCATAAGAAAAAGGTGCAATTCAATGTATTTTCACTGGGAAGTCTTCCTGAGTTGTCTTCAGTTCACTGACTTAAAACTTTATATGCAAAAGAAAAAATTATGATAGATCTTATGGAGTATAGATCTAATTTACACATTGTGCTCAATCATGGTTTGCTTACTTCTGATATAATTAATCAAGAATGCACATACCAATGTATTGGCTTATCATTTGCAAAACCAAATGGGCTCATAAAAATGTTAAGCCAAAGTTGAACTCCATTATAGCTTAGCACAGTGGTGGCGAACCTATGGCACACGTGCCAGAGGCGGCACTCGGAGCCCTCTCTGTGGGCACACGCACCGTCGCCCCAGCCCCGCCTCCTCCCACGGCCCCCTCCTCACCAGCAGCCCACCCGGAGGAGAGTCGCCAGTGCAGCCAAGGACATGGTAGCTGGGCAGCGGGGACAAGACTCTGCCCTTGCGCCAGATTGTGCGCAGATGATGCTGCGGGGCACAGACGGAGAGCATGGCCACCATGGTGCTGCTGGGCTGCCTGGGTGATCTGTGGTGGGCCGTGAAGGTGGTGGGTGGCCCAGTGGGCACGGTGGAGCAGGGACAGCGGGGGGCAGTTTTTGGGCACTCGGTCTCTAAAAGGTTCGCCATCACTGGCTTAGCATATTATATGAACCTAGCCTAAATAAGTTCACCATGGAAGATACTTAACAAATATCTATCTCTGATTTTGGATGAAAGAGGGGGAGGTAAATTTCTGAGATGTTATCAAACTAAGCATTATATTGGTTTTATTTTGTATAGGTTTTTCAAGCTATTACTTGTGTCATTTTATAGCTATACAATTTCATGTTTACACTTACATTAAAATGGGCCATCTTTAATGATGAAGTATTACCAAAAACGTTTACATTAAAATGAATGCTTAAGCTGCTTTAGCAAGTTCACAAGCTCTTATGAGGATCTAGGTATATTTCTTACCAGAAGTTGGAAAGAGATTCCTAGTCTAATACAATTGTAAGGGATCCTGCAATCCAAAGAATATAACTTTGTTATTAACTTCATAAAGGACATTGTTATGATAATTACAAAGATACACTCTTTCAATTGACCCTGATCCCTTAAAATGATATTAAATTAGAAATCTCTTCCAAGTTTCTGGTAAGAAGTTTATGCCAACGTAGGACAGTCAGACAAGGCTTGCTGAAGAAAATGTGCTGATGTTGACAAGTTGGCATGATTTCTGCAGTGAGAAGTCCTATCTTGTCAAGCATTTCTTTGAACATTAAGTGGATAGAAATAATCAGGTATAAGGGTTACCTGTTATTTGACAGACGTACACACCAATGACTCTTCAAATAAACTTAACAATCATCAGATAAAAAGATAAATATTTTGTAAGATTCATAGTTGGTGAAATCTTAGCTAGGCTGTAAACATTATTCTCGGATGAAATTAGTATGAGATGGGGCTATTTAAAATATTCATACTTTCATATGAAGCCCAGGATAAATGACTATCTATCCATCTATCTTATCTGCCAGGTTATAGTTAAATTCTAATAATCAGTGAAGACAACCTGAGGAAACTGTCCAACGTGTGTGAATAGGCAACAAAATGGCAAATAGAATTCAATATAAATCAATAAACTTTACCAATAAATGCAAAACACTTGGAATAGAAATCATAATTGCATATTATGAAGTCAGTCTTCTGACAGTCAACCAGGAAAGAGATATTAGGATCATAACAGACATTTCAGTGATAAAGCCAAGTCAGCCAGTGTGCAAAATCACTTTGATTTCATGTATACAATTTGTGATTTCGCTTTATTTGGAAAATGATATATAAGTCTGATCACATCATGTCAGTATATGGGTACTGTCTCAAGTGGCTAACACAATGTGTACATGTGGAACAATGCCATTCCATGGAGCTTCACTCCTGGTATTACCAGTTGATCCACTTTCCCACCATTCATATGTACAGATCATTCTCAATGAGAATCCTCCACTAATACAGTTGTATTTACAGAAGTTTCAATTGCATAGGATTTTAATTGTGTGAAAACCATTACTCTGAAATGTGTAAAGGTTTTTTTGCCATATTTCATAAGACATGTAGTTAATGTGTGGAAGCAACTTGTTTAAATTGCTTTTTAAAAGATTCTACTAAACACCAGATGCTTGAGACGCTGGAAGCCCTAAAAATCTTCTTTCTAGATTTTTTTTTTTTCAGGGCAACCACCTGTTGATTTCCAGAAAAAAGAACATTGTATGAAATTTGAGTCCCGAGTCTGTCTGCACATCAGAGATTAAGCTACAATCTTGATACAAGTAGTGTATATAATATCTTGCCTAGAATGTTCAAATTCTAATTGTCTCCAGATTTTTTGTTCTTGCAAAAAAACTACAGGTAGTCTTCAACTTACAACAGTTCGTTTAGTGACAGTTTGAAGGCACTGAAAAAAGTGACATGGCCATTTTTCACACTTGCAGCATCCCCATGGTCACATAATCAAAATTCAGACGCTTGGCTGCTGACTCGTATTTATGACGGCTGCAGTGTCCTGAGATCATGTGATCACATTTTGTGACTTTCCGACAAGCAAAGTGAATGGGGAATCCAGATTCCCTTAAAAACCATGTTACTAACTTAGCAACTACAATGATTCACTTAAGTACTGTCTCATTTAGCAACATAAATTTTGGGCTCAATTGTGGTCATAAGTTAAGGACTACCTATATTTCCATAAATCTAGGTCATATACTTTCAATAACTTCAGTGTTACTGTTCGGATTACTATAACTCAGGGGTGTCAAACTCAATTTCACTGAGGGCAGCATCAGCATTGCGGTTGCCCTGGGGGGGGGCGGGTGGGTGTGGCCAGAGTGGGTGCAGCCTACTGGGTGGGCGTGGATGGAGTGGGTGTGGCCTACTGGGTGGGTGTGGCCAGTTCCACATCATTCGCGTCAAGGGTTCCTATGGGGGCCTGGGCAGGAGTGGGACGGATCTGAGGGTCTGTGGCAGAAGGGGGTGGGACCGGGGCAAGTGCCAAGGCATGGTCCACCGGGACAAGTGCCAAGATGGCCACCACAAAATTGTACATTGGCTCCCTGGCCTGGGCCAGGGCCAAGGCAGCAGGGGCCGTTCCCTCACTGTTTCCAAGATGGCTTCGTGGGCCACATGAAACCACTTCGCGGGCTGCATCGGGCCCCCGGGCCTTGTGTTTGACATGTCTGTTATAACTCAGCTTACAGGTGTAAATGTCCATTATGTTTCTAAGTAAGGGAGGCACCCATGTGATTGCTTTGCTTAATGATCACAATCTTTGCTTTCCCCATTGAGGTTGTTAAGAGACACTGCTGGTGGTTAAGAAGAGCATGGAGTGCCTCTGAGTGAGGGAGGCCTTGGGAGCTCTTGGGCAAGCCACATGTGAGCTCGGGAAGTGCTGCAGATTGGCCTGAGCCTCCACTTCCCATCACACTGGGTCTTTTCAGGCCATGGACCTGCTTACCACCCCACTGGGTCTTACACCCTCCTCTCCATTTCCTGTCATGGCTCAGTCACTTGCCTTTTTCATAGATCTCCTTTGGAAAGCAGCCAGTCTGCCACATGGCCTTCTACACAGAGGTCAAATGGGTCTGTCCCGGAAGTGAGCCCCAGTTTGAGAGCAACCATTATTCATTCTGACCATTTTGAAAGACATCCTGGCCAATTTCCAGGATGGCATCACATAGCCTCCATACTGTATAGGGAGGCTGAGGAACAGATCGGCCAGTTCTCCTTCCCAGATGCAGTCTCCATGTAGGAAGGCCAGGTGGCAGAAATCTAAAGAAAAGGTAAGTGACCAAGCCATGATGGGTGATAGGGAGGAGGGTATGGAACCCAGCAGGGTGGGAAGTAGGTCCAAGGCCTTGAGAGACCCAGCAGAGCAGGATCGGGGGGGGGGAGATAGGTAGGGGGCACTGCTGTGTCCCTGTGGTCAGTCATAAGGGTGGGCAGATTGCCAAATGTCCAGATTTTGTTTTGTGACTATGGACATTTTGGACAGGGGTCATAAGTCGTTTTGCTCAGCACCATCATAATTATCACTGATGAACGGTTATAAGTCAAGAACTACTTGTATACAGTATATTTAATGACATGATGTAGTTTAATGCAGTGCCTCCCCAACCTTTCCAGCACGGGGGGGGGGGGAGGGGATGGTTTGTGTGCCCTAGTTAAACATCCATTTCTTTTGAAATAAATGTAGATACGTATTGCTTTGCTGAAATGCTGCAATCTGATTGTTTCTTATTGGTGCAGTTAAACCCACAGTATAACTACAGGTGCAACTGCACCAGTAATGGATGGATGGATGGGTGGGTGGGTGGGTGGGTGGGTTGGATAGGTAGGCAGGCAGGCAGGCAGGCAGGCAGGCAGGCAGGCAGGCAGGCAGGCAGACAGACAGACAGACAGACAGACAGACAGACAGACAGATCTATACCAGTCATATGCACACTTATATAAATTTAACTGTAGAAACCTCAAAATAATAAAATATTTTCAAATGACAAGGTTACAACTACAAAAATCAAGGTGTTGGTACTAAATCAATATATTAATCCTTAGACGTAAACAAAAGCTTCTAACTTTATTTCCAATAAATGTGTTATATGAGCTAGTTCTCCATGTAGAATGCTATCCCCTTCTCAATCTTTGATGGAGAAGAGATTCAGTACCATCCTAGAAAACATTTACTCAAAAGCCAGTCATTTTTTATTCCCTCATATTTGTTTCAGGATAGCTTTGCTGGGCAATTAGACACAAAGGGCACAATCCTATGCAGAGTCCTTTGGGAGGAAATGTCATTGTGGCATAGCTAGTTTTCATAATATGTTTCAATAGAAACATTTGCAAACAGAGTTTTCTAATACAAAGAGTGGACTCTCTTGCAGTAGATTACTTTGCATGACTTTTAAACAGGTGCAAGAAACAGGTAAGGAGAAAATGGGTTTCTTTTTCTGAATTTTGTGGGCACTATTAAGTAAGATAAATTCAAAATGTGCAGAAGATTTTCTTCTGAGGAAATGTGGTTCGGTGCAAAACCATAACCCTCCCCAAATAGTCTACTAACTTCACTCAAGTCTCTCTACCAGTTTCCAGGGCTGCTGATGCTGCCAGAATTTCTTGTTTTTCTTTTTTAAATTCTCTTATTAAAACCCAGCATTTGTCTTCTGGAAGCCAGGACATTTTAGCATTTCCTTTCAATTAATACACAGTCACACTTACTGGACAGTGATTGTGGAATCACCATAGACTTCTAATCTTTCTAGAGCTATGCAAGTTAATGTTCAAGGCAATGGAAGCCACCCACCCACCTCCTCCTCCTCCTCCTCCTCCTCCTCCTCCAAGTTTTATAGTTCTGAAAACTGAAGACCAGCAGACTGAGTTAACAAGTCGTTTAGCATTTGTACCTCAACATTAAATCTAGTTTAATTTAGCTGGCAGTGTTTAATTTTAGCAGGTTTCCCTCTTTTTGGCATGCAAATCAATATGGCAATTACCATCTAAAAGCTTACCAAGCCCCAGGTCAATGTAAATTGATCATTGTCCATCTTCTACAAAACAATACCAGGGAGCTTGTGGTGCACAATAAGATTACGTTCAAAACTGTCTTGCATACCAGAAAATTATACTTCATTCTGTTGAAGGATCATCTTCTATGCAACCTTCCTAGCACACTGCAGTCACATTGGTGGATATAAAGGACAAAATATTGTTTTGCATTTGTATTTGGTATACTGTAAGCATAAAAAACAAGAAATAAGATATTATCCTTGTACTGTGGCATTCAATACTTTATACATTTAAGGCAAAAATATCCTATATAAGCTTTGCTGTGATTAGAATTATATATATATATATTTTAAAGGAAGGAAAGGGGGGAAAAATGCTCTGGGTACCAAGCTAATATCCACGGAGGGGGGGGAGGAAACTTCTTCAAGAGAATGTAATTTTCAGAGTGGGGGGAGGGAATGCCCTCTACAAGCTGGTGGCCTCTTTGCTTTCTGCTGCTAAGTCAGCTCATCCATTAAGTCAGGCACTGCACACATGCCAGAGGAACCCTTGTGAAACATTCATTAACTTCTGCCTAGAAAGATCCCTTCCGCAGCTTGCTAAAAGGTCCAAGACTAAGGAAAAAAGAGAGGTAGATTCTAAGGAAGAAATTTTCACTTATTGGGCCTTGTTTGGTGGAAGGACAGGAGGATTAAATTAAGTCAGCACTGCTTGAGGATGTAGGAAATCCCCCCCCCCTCTGCAAATGAGGCCTCTGCTCCATACTCCAAGACAGAGAGGATCCTTGCATTCAGTCCCCCCCCCCATCCATTGATACAGCAAAAGGATGTTAGTCAGGCTTTCCGGAAGGAATCTGCTTGATCTATTTAAGTGGTTAGATTGCTGAAGGGGGTGGGGTGGGAAGAAAAATGCCTGTTCTTTTTTCCTTTCCCCATGCACACCAAACACTGAAGGTGAGTGTGTGCACTGCTATTGTGTAGCCTGTCTGGAAAGGAAACACAGAACATGAAGTGGCTTAGACAGGAGATACATAGCTATAAATCAAATTAGCAGTCAAATTAGAGTAGCAGCTCCTGCAGGATTGCATAAAATCTCTGCATAAAATCTCCTGCAGGATAGCATCCAAAAATGAAGAAATTAATGACCAACTAGGTGATAAAATCCCATATTCCTTGGGAACAGTGTAGGTGTTAACTTAACACAATCAATTCTCACAGAATTTTTAAAAAAATGTTCTTGAAATCAACTCTTACAAAGAGCAATGAGGGTCCATTTTTGAGTGCATAACCCTACAGGGCACACACAAACTGGATTTATACATTGGACTAAACTGGGGTACTTGGTCAGATGGAAGAAGCTCCTTAGGTAACCAGCTAAATATTTTGAACTAATAAGAGAACGTTTGAACCAACAAAAAGTCCAGTTGCCATGACTCAACTTCCAGACAAGTCTACCTGGATGACTGAGAATCTTCAACATATTGGATTAAATCATGCCATGTCTAATCATGCTTCCACAAATAAACACAATTGATTGGCATCCCATAATTTTAAGATACAACACCCAGCCAAATATTAAAAGCAGCTTGCATAAGTGAATCCCCAGGAACAACCCACAAGTCATCTGGAAGCAAGCATCATTAAACTCAGTGATATTATGACCATATTCACACAGTATGTTAAGCTATAAAGTAGTAGCTTGGTGTGTTATAGCAAATCAGTCACTGGATTTGTAAACCATGGTTTGTGACTCAGCATTGCAACCAACCCATCCAGTTGTAATTTATTCAATAAACCAAGGTTAAGCATGGCTTAACAGCGGTATGAGCTCAGTCTATAGGCTCAAATTACAAAGCCCAGAGCAAAAAAAAAGAAAAAAGAAAACAGCTGAAATGAGTGTGTGTTAATGTCCTATAAATCTTGCTCCTGTTGCGGTATAAAGTAGGAACTCTTTATGGTCTTTGTGTGACCATTCTCTCCTTCCTTTTATACCAGTTGATAACAAGGCTGAGTACAACTTGAAAGCTTAGAAACCCTGTCCAGAACAGAAAGAATCAATGAACACCCTAATGTTTGGTTAGATGACATAATGCACCCTTTTGTGGAAAAAAAAAGTTCCTGTGTTCTTCACACACACACACACACCTTCTACTTCAGCGTTGAGGTGTGCATTGTAGGGCTGATAAGCAATCTTACAAGACAAATTGATTTGCCACCTTCATACTCCACCCTTCCTCTAAGCTCAGGTGGAGCATAAGGCTGATCTAATTTGTCCTCATTGCAGACAACTTTCCTGAAGTAGGTTACTGATAGAACACCCTTTTCCAAACTACCTGTGTGGACTGAGAAATTAGTTAGTTCTCTGTGAGAATAATTCAATCACAAACTCTGAAAGAGGAGGATCAACTGACTTGTTTAGCATTTATTTGTAGAAGAGCTTGTTACTCTGTTTAATTTTAATGGCCGACACAAAAACAGGTAGGTACTATCTCTCAAATAATAGTGTTAAAGTGGCTTTTGTCCACATTTTCTGCAACAGATAATCCCTTCAAAGATGGTGAATTCTAACTCTTCCATAGACAGGAAAGCCAGGTAGGTGACTTTGGGCCAGTCACTCTGTCCGCCTAAAGGATGGTGTTGTGAAGAAAATAGGGAAGCATTAAGTATGTTTGCCACTTTGAGTTATTTACAAAAAAAAATAATAAAGGTGCAATTAAAATATCTTTTAAAAAGCACTCCTGCATCATAATGCTCAGGTAATTGTTTCTTTTCAACCCTTCTGCTTTGGAACAGAAAGAACAGGGAACAGATAGAGGGAACAGGGCCTAGGAAGCCTGCAGTAATTCAACGGTGGGTTTTACATCAGGAACAGAAAGGAGTGGGGGGCAGGGAAGAGCTGTTTTAAACAATACAGTCAATGAATGTTCCTTGTTAGTAAGAGTCCGCTTAGGCTGCCACATTTGTCTAGAGAAAAAAGCATGTCAAGCGCTATACAAATGCAAAGAACGACGATGGAAGGAAAGGGGCTAATCGAGTAGCCCAAAGCAGCAGGGAGCCAACAGAACACCACTTCCAGACGCTCCCAATTCCTGAGGTATTGATGGCGGGTCGCTGCCGTTTAGGATTGAGCCACCCGTAGCCTTGGATAGCTGCACCCCAAATGCTAGTATTTAACACAGGTTTATTCCTGCGCCTCAGAGCTGGAAGAGTCTCTGCATCGACACCCATTAATTTCCAGAAGGGCGCTTAACTTGGGCTCCAGTGCGAGTTTGGGGAATGAAGACGCAGGTCTAAGGTTCCATTAACGGGTCGGAGTCTTTCTCCTGCACCCGCCACTCCCGCCTCTTTCTCCGAGGTGTATATATTTAGCGAGCAGACACCCGGGGGGGGGGGGTGTTGAAAAGACTCCCGCGTTCCCTCCTCCCACCACCCTGCAGCAAACCCGTTCAAGAACTGCTTGCAGCCGGAGAGCAACCGAGACTCTCCTCTGTTTGGTTGATTACAGCCCTAAAACGGAGGACGTGTAATTTCAGTTCTCGCTCCAGATCTTGGGCTTGATTTCCAGGGCCCCACTTATTCGGGGGGGGAGGGGAGGGGAGGGGAGGGGGAAGAGGCGCTGTAAGCTTTATTTGTCCTCGTCCCTATTAGCTATGCAGCCAATCTATCATTTCCGGCGGTGCTTCCATCTAATTACCGATGTATTTAGATGTGACGTGCAAAAAAAAAGAACTGCCGAGCTGCCTGCTTGGCTCTGTGTGGACTCCTCATCGGGAACCTTTCCAGAGGGCTGGAGCGCCGGGAGTCTGAGCTCCAGACAAAGAGAGAGAGAGAGAGAGAGAGAAGCTGATCCGCGCTGCAGGGCAAATCCAAAGCAAATCAGCTTTCCCCGGGGCTGAGAAAGGGTCTGCGACCCGAGGCAGGGCGGGGAGGGGAGGGGAGGATGGGCGTTTGTATTCCTCCGAGAGTGGCTTGGGGTACGTAGTCCCCTCGTTCCCCCCTTCCCCCGGTGGGTCTCAGAAAATGAAACCTCAATCGAGACGTGCTGGCAAAGTCAGAGCCACTATTTACCCTCTTGAGTCTGCGGGCAAGTCTAAAGCGCTTCGAGGCAGCGGAGGGTGAGTTTATGCCTGGTTTGGTCCGTTTGTACGAAACAAAATATAAAGAAGGCAGCCAAACCCAGCCCAGCAGTGTGGAACAAAGTCAGCCCTGACCGACGCGCTTCCCTACTTTCCAAACCCCACCCACCGCCGCCGCTGAAGGAGGAAACTGGATTCTGCTCCGAGGGTTGTTCGCCGGGAGATCTTTGCCCGGAGAGCTCCTCTCTGCCTGAGCTTTGTCCTTTTATGTCAGGCACACGCGCACGCACGCACACACACGCACACGCACACACACACACACACACACTCCAACCTAGGGAAAAAGCGACCCGTCGTTCTCCAGCTTGATTCTCCCTCCTCCACGTCTGCCTTGCCTAGTGCTCCCGGCTATTTGTCTGGCTCTGCGTTACCAGGACTTGGGGGTTAAGCGCGCTCAGCGGAGTTCCCAAACAAGAGGAAACTTTTGGGAACGGAAGGCTCCGCGGCACTCGCCTTGAAAAGGAGGCGGGAAACTGATATTCGGGAGGCATTTAGACGGCGACAAGGGCGAGCAACCTAAGGGTTCAACTACGATCTGCCCTAAAGAAGGCACACACGATCGTAGCCGCCGACTAACCCGGCCTATTCCTTCCAACGCACAAACATTGAGCTACGGCCCTGACCCGTGAAGGGTTAACAACACCCACTCTCAAGCACCGAATAACGTGCTGACCTTTTCCTCTGCGTCTCCCCCACGCTCCCTTTTCAGGCCCCGGTTCTTTCGCTCGGAGGGAGCCTGAACGGCTGTCTAGACCGATCTATCACAGGCGGCCGAAACAATACCGGGGAGGGGGGAAGCCTCTCTTCCCCCCCCCTCTCGATTGTTCTACGGTATCTCACCTTCGAGAAAGTGAGGAGGATAAAGAAATGTCTGCCCTACCGGCCCTAAAGAAGGTTCAGAATGCTTAGAAAATGTCCACCTCCCTGCCGGACAAATGGGATCTTGCCTGCTTTTTTAAACACTCGCCAGAGACGCACCACTCCTTTCTGTTCCTGTTCTGTAAACGAACGGGGAGAAGGCTGGGCTCGTTCAGATATAATAAAGCCAAGGAGGGGAGGGGAGAAAGAATAGGCTAGAATCTAGGCCTCCCAGGCACCCCCAAGTTTAATCAAAGCCTGGAAGGAGCTTAGCCCACAGATCCAGTTTCTTGGGCTCCCCCCCCACCCTTACTTCGAAACAAGGTACTTTCTATGGTGTGAACTAGATGGCAAATACTGCCGTGGGTGGGGAACCTACAGCGTGTCTTGCGCTACTCTTTGTCAAGGATACTTTGGAGAAAACGCACAACTACCAATTCTGAGGACTCTCTTTGAGTTTAAACCCAGCTCGAGAGAGGGCGGGGGGGGGGGAAGGAAAAAAGATTAAACCCCTTCTTTACAGCCCTCTTAAAATCAAATAAGGGTTTTATTCTCTTATTGGCACGAAAACAAACCGACCTGCCATCCACGGAAAAACGCATACAAGACGTGTAAAAAAAAGGGGGGGGGGTTGAGGGGGGAGACCTGAGAATAAACACAATTCTCCCGGTTCTCTTTAGCCTGGAGCAATTCCACTGTTTTGCTGTAAGGGAAAATGGTTTGAAAATTGTCCCTATCTCGAGGGCATCGCATCCCGGGGACAAGCCTGTTGGTGCGACTACAGTATTTTCAAAACAAAGTTGCCATAGAGAGCGAGCGAACAAACGACAAGTAGTGGATAGAAATGGGGCTCAGCAGCATGGAAATAGGCGCATGGGGGAAAGGGGGGACCCATTTGCCAAGGATGAATGCTAATGCCCTAGGACAGCTGGTTTTGACCTGTAGGCTCTGTCTCCAGTGCCCCAGAGAGAGAGAGAGAGAGAGAGAGGCTGTAAGGGCGTTTGGCCTCCTCTCCCCACCTAAGGGGGGGTGGGGGAGGGGTGAAATCCCGCTTCTTATCTTGGTCGGCAGATAGACTCGGAGGGGCCCCGTTCAGGGAGCCCTTTGCCCTGGGCCTCCTTCGCCAGGAGCCTCGAGCGGGCAAAAGTTCACAAAACCTTGACAGATCTGGACTCTCGGCCCAGGTCGTCCTTCCGTCGGCGCCCTTCTCAGAGAAAGGAAAGGCAAAAGCCACTGGCTTCCTCGGAACAGACGGAAACCCCAAAGGGAGGATCGTTAGAAGAATAATGCGGAAACAGGCTCCTGGGCGATCGCCATTAAAATAAAACGCATATTTTTTTTTTTTTTTGCCACAATCCTACTGCGGCGGTAGGGCATTCCTCTCGACCCAGCCCTCTTTCCGGAACCGACGACGTCCCCCCCCCCCCGGCTCTTGTGAGCTTGAGATGCAGCCAGCACGGGGAGGTGAGCGAAGCGTCGTCGCAAGCGAAAGATCGCCCCTGAAGCAGCTGGGCGAGACGCAAAGGAGCTACGTGCCTCAGACACGGCGCTCTGGCATCCCTGGGAGTTGACGGGGGAGGGGGGGGAAGGGGGTCGCCAAGAGCCTTGCTGCCCCTTTCTCTGCCCCGGGGACTGCCAGGCAACTTTTTAAGCTACCCGCAGCTCTAAGGAAGATGCGACGGACCCGCGAGATTCCCAACTGTTATATTGGACCCCACGCTCTCCACACACACACACACACACACACGTTCTTTGGACCGGAAGACTCTCACTGGAATATCCCCTGCCCGCCCCGCCAAACCGAGTCTCCAGCGGCCTCAAAAATCACCGATGAAAACAAACAAAACAAAAAACCAGTCACTGCCCCCACAGGCTTTCTCGAAGAGTCCCTAGGAAAACAAGCACACCCACCACACTGAGATCCCGAAGTCCTTTTCCTCGACCACACGTCGCTCTTCGATTCCCGGCACTCATCTTTTTTTAGTCCGCTGCTCAGCGATCCATAAGGACGAGCCAAAGAGGCTTTCCAACAATACTTCCCGGGGCCCTGAAGCTTCCTCGATCGAGCTCTGAGCTTTTCTTTTTTTCTTTTTTTTTTTTCCTTTTTTTTCCCCCTCCACCCACTCTCCCCTTTCCCCCTGGGAGCCGAAAAGTGGCGGCTGCCAGAGGTGGGGCTTTTACAGGCCTTTCCAAATCGGAAAGATAAAAGAGAAGGAGACGCTGTAAGCTCTCCCTGCCCCCTCCTCCCCTTTCCTGTTGGAGCAGACAGACCGCGAGCGGCAGCTTCTCTTTTCTCGTCTCTCAATCGTTTCTCTCCCCCCCCCCGCCCGCCCCGCACTGCTTCACAGCCCAACTGCTTCCAAACTTCTAGCCAGCCCGCACGACCCAGCCCTCCCCGGAGCACCCCACCGCCCGCAATTCCCAGCCAGGGGACATCTAGGCTGTGACCGCTGGACTTGCTAACCTTTCTGGTCTTCTCTATTCCGCCTTCCTCCTGGGATCCCGGGTCCTTTCAAGTTGAAATAAATTCTGGCAACGAGCCCAGCCTTAGAAAAAAGGCAAGGCTCCAAGCAAGGCGCGCGCTGTCCTTTTTTTTTTCTTTTTTTTTTTTCCCCCTTCCCTTCTCCTGCGCACCTTCGTACGCATCCCAGCCACACCTGGGGTGGAAGGAAAAGGACGCCTGGCTTCGGTCCGAGAAGCCGGAGCGAGGAGACCGATCCTTCGGACGAGTCAGGCTTGGGGGGTCCCTCGGGCGGCTGGCCCGCCGCGGCGCTTCCGCGAAACGCGAGGCGCATTCGACGGGAAGATGACTGACCTTAGTCTCCGCTCCAGAGACGCTGCCGGGGACCCGGGAGTCCAGCGCTGCCGTCGCCTGACCCTTTTCCGAGGGAGCCGCGTCCGTTTTCTAGGTGAGCCAGAAAAGTTTGCCGACCTCGGAGGCGAGAGGCCGGAGTTGCCCCAGAGACTGACAAACTGGCCTCGGCTCAACTAGCCAGAGGCAGGTGGGGCCGGCTGGGCGGAGAGAGAGAGAGAGAGAGGCCGAATGCCGGCGTTTCCCTCGGCTGAGTTCAACAGCCCGCCGGGCTCCCTCCGGTCGCTCTCCGGCTCCGCTTTAGTAACGCCATGTTGCTGCTGTGGCTTCTCGGGACTGATCTTGGCGGCGCCTACAGGCTCCTTTCCCCCTCCCTTCGCAGAGCCCGTGTCCTGGCGGCGGCTGTGAGTGTGCGTGTGTGCGTGTGTGTGTGGCTGGGCTGGCTCTGGGGATTTAATCCACCGGGAAAGCCGTTCTTCCTCACCTTGCCGCTGGGAGAGCGGGCTCCGTCTGCTGCACGCTCCACCCCCCCCGCACCGCCTCCTCCTCCTCCTCCTCCCCGCCCCCTTCTCTCTCTCTCCTCCCCCCCCCCGGGCTTAGCACTCAGGGAGCCGCCGCCAGCAGAAGCAGAGGCAGCAGCAGCAGAGCCTCCGCCGTGCTCTCGCAGCGAATCTCTCTCTCCCCTCACTCCCGAGTGCCTCGCTTTTTTCTTGTTCCAAGGCTCTTGGCTTTCTCTTCTTAATTGATTCCTCCTCCACTTCTCTCCCCCCCCCCC